>NW_006239482.1:99891-100091 GCF_000226075.1 Solanum tuberosum
TAATTTTAAATAAAAAACACTTTTAATAAAAAGAAAATTATACCCACACCACCCCCAAATTGTCTTCTCTACTACCCACCCCCACCTCAAACCCCAACCCCTCTCTCTCACTCAGATTTTCTTCTCCACCCACCACCACCCCCGACCCATTTTCTTCTCCAACCACCACCACCCCCGACCCTCCTCCACCCACATGCGTC
>NW_006239482.1:100171-102726 GCF_000226075.1 Solanum tuberosum
GTGATTATGATGTGAGAAGGCATACAAATGGATTGGAACGCTAAAATTGTTTGTTGTGAATGTAGGATTTGATAATTGAAAATATGATTTCTTGCCATTTCTGAGTGTTTTTTTCTTCTTGAAATTTATGTTGATTTTCTCAAATTATTTTGAGGAGGAAGAAGGACAACAAAATAAGTGAAAGTATTTAAGCTTAAAATTTATGGGCGCTAGAATTCACTTTTTGTTTGTGACATTGTCAAATTTATTTCACCATGGAAAGAGTTTAAGCTTGGAAAAGGGTAGCCAAAAAATGGGGAAGAAGAAGAAGAAAAAAAAAAATTAAAATTTGGTAAAATGAGGCTCTCACGCGCGTCTAGTGAGTGTATCACACTTGCTATGCCATCTCAGCAGAAAGTGTCAAATTGACACAGTTGGGCGGACATGAGGTGTCTAAAATGAACAAAGCCTAGTTAAGGTGTCTAAGTGAAAAATCGTGCCAAATTTAGGGGGCCACCGATGGGTTAGCCCATAGAAATATATATACAACATGATAATCAGAAATTGATTGACATGAAGATGAAAAAGAAGCAGCAACAAAGTTAAGAAGTGTGTTGTAGTTGTTTATGGATGTTAAAATCTTACTATTTTATAGGCTAAATATAAACTGTTGTGGAAAATGAAAAGTTTTTAGTCTTTTCATCTTCCATCTATTTAAGTGTATATTAATTTAAGAAATGTTTTAAAAGGGTGTGGTTAATTGGACATTAGGAGTTACAAAAGCTTTAAAATTAAACTGATGCCTTTTCCTTTTCATGGAGTAGAAGATTGAAAAATATCAAAAATTTGAGGGAAAAAAGATAAATATCATTCCTAACTTTAGAAGCATGCCACATCAGCAGCCCCATGTTTCTCCTTTATTTATATATATATATATATATAGATTTGGATGACAACCTGCAGGATAATCGCCTTATTCCTAACTAAATAATCAAATTATACAACTTAGCATATATTTTTTCAGCACTCTATTTCTTCAACAACTGATAGTTTTCTCCTTTTGTTATCAGTGTAGTATATACTACTCTTTTGCGATATGGCTGGCACCACCCTTTTGTCTACTCAGCTACTACAACTGTTGATGGCGGACACTTTTGCTGTTGATAGCGTGGACTTTGCTGCTACTTCTTGCAAACCATCAGGTACTTAAATCTTGCAATCACACTCCACATTTACTCCTCTCCATAACTACACACAAAATTTATCTTTCCCTCTTATTTCACAGATACTTTCTGGCGCAAAGGGCTAAAATGCAGCATTATGTAATTATTGTAGAATGTAAATATCTAATGTAAGCGACAGCCATGACAACAAACAAAACAACTGTGCCAACCATATTTATAATATCTACATATATATATATACTAGATTCTTAAGGCCCGTGATACGGGCCCAATATAATCAATTATTAATCGTTATTTGACAAATATTAAAAGGTATTTTTATAGCATTCTGATCAACATTAATTAATATTGATCCTGATAAAAAATTTAGTATTAAAAAATATCAAAAAATAACCATCAAAGAATATAGTGCATTGAATGGTGTTTCTCCTTCCTTAATTAAATATCATAATTTTGAGTTTTGGATATGAAAAAAATTCTTAATAGAGAGCTCTATATCCGAATGGGCAACTCCAATATAAATATTGAATACTGAATAAAAATATTAAATTAAATTAACCCAATAATATTTTAAAGTATAATTGATATTAGCGATGGGTAGATTCATTTTTTAAGTTGTAAAAACTCTGAAGTATAATATTCAATTTGTTTATTTATTACTATAAGACACAAATTTAGTAGGATTCAGAGTTAATTTGTCAGTTTAGATTGGATTATATCTTATATAAAAATCATGAATCATTATGTATTATCATCTTGAAATCTATCCTATTCATTTCAATTAATCTGTCGTAATTTTTTCTTTATAATCTATTAAAAAGTAATGTCCCTTTTCTTTTCTTAGTTCCAACTCCACATAACATATTTAAGATCACAAGATTAAAAGACATTTACTATATTTCACATATTTAAAATTTAAAATCACAAGATTCAAAAATCTTCCTTAATTTCTTAAACTTAATGCCAAGTCAATATAGAACAAACACATTGAAACAGAGAGATTAATATTTTTTATTTATCACTCATACATAAAAATTAGAACTAAGAAGCATGTATCACTATTACATGAAGTTCTATATATGCATAATGTCTTAATGAACATAATTTTTTTAGCATGATATAAATGTGTTTTTGGTTCTCTTTTTTCATGCACAATAACTTATAGGAACAAGTATTTTTGTTATTTTTATCAATTTAGTGAAAAAAATTCAAATAATTTGAAAACATAAATGCATTTTTTTTTGTTTTAAAAAAATCTATTTAGAATTAAATGCTAAATTAGCATGATATTTTAATACATAGATCATTACATATCGTATTGATTTCCTCATCCAGATATTTTATCTTATTCCAAAATTTATTCATAATTTTTAAAATTACTATTAATCATTT
>NW_006239482.1:103068-131404 GCF_000226075.1 Solanum tuberosum
TGGTCGTCCTGGTCGTCTTCACTCTTCTATATAATAGAAAAATAGATAGAAATATAAAGTTGAACAAGTAGACAAACGTGTCCTACGAGACATAATTCACGTAAGACGCCACATAGAATGTCGCATAGGACATGAATTATATCGCCGTGTAGGATGTCAAGTAGGACACATGTGTCTACTTGTTCATTTCTATACAAATTTTTTGTGTCTACTATGCACATCCAAAATTGGAGGACACTGATGTCAAATGAAACCAAATTAAATGACATATTTATGTATTATGCATTTTTAGAAAAATATATTTATATTTTTATATAAAATTTAACCAAACACGACTTTAATTATACATTTTTTTAATAAAATAAAAACTATATTTTCATGACCGAACCAGATTAAGAAAGAAAATGATTAAAAGGCCTCGAATTTAAATTTTTGAATATGAAAAAAAATCTCATTAAAAGTAGTAAGTACATTCAAAAATAAATATGAACTCAAATTAATTATTATTTTTTTTTTAAAAAAAAAGTGTGGTCGTGAATGCATAGACTTTTGAAGTGAGTCAAAAATGGGGTCCATGTTTTAACTTTGCATTAATTTCTTTTACTCCTCCCAATGTGTTGTACACATGTGACAATGGAAATCAACAACTTAATGGATAAAGTGGGAATTACATAACTTTTGGCTGGTTTTTTTGGAATGTTCAATACTCTCAATGCAAAATGTACAATTAAATTAAGCTTGAAATTTTATTAAATTGACAAAAGTACCCTTGGTCGTCCTGGTCGTCTTCACCTTTCTATATAATAGAAATATATACACGCGTGCGTTATGTAAATATTGTAGAATGTAAATATCTAATGTAAGCGACAGCTATGACAACAAACAAAACTGTGCCAACCATACTTATAATATCTATATATATATATATACACACGTGCGTTATGTAAATATTGTAGAATGTAAATATCTAATGTAAGCGACAGCCATGACAACAAACAAAACTGTGCCAACCATATTTATAATATCTACATATATATATATATACACGAGTGCGCGCGCACGCGTGTCTCCATGTATGCACTATCATTACATTCAACTCACAAAAATATTGCAACGTTGGCCCATGCTTGCACGGGCAACTCTTACCTAGTTTGTAGTAGAATCCAAGCAAAATTTTCAATCTCTTCTGATAAGTCTCACCTCATTATATATAGTTTTACAAAAGAAAATTTCAACTAAGAAACCACTGTAATGAGAGGATTAAGAAAGCTCCACTTATCTACAATTCGGCCCTCGTCAACAAAGTCAGATTATTGATGGTAACACAAAGTTTCTATACCCATTGATCATACATATCAATATCTATAAGCAAAGTTTCCACAAACTAAATGAAAACAAGCTAACAAGTGCAGGCTGAAGAACATCACTTAGGGTACAGAATGTCATAATGCCCTGGGCGATACAGCAGGGTGATAGATGGAGGATTTGTGGTCTTGGAAACATCACTATTCCCAACCTCCCTGCTAGTAGGAATAAAGTCATGGTGATTTACATTGATGCTGTTGTTCTCACATGAGCTTCGGTCAAGATATACAACACGGATTGGTACACCCAATGCATCTGATAGGGCTATAATTTGCACATGATCACTCTCTTCACTCATGGGTTCCACTGCTGACTTGCAAAACTGTGTTTTCAAATAACAAGATGGGTTAGGACCTGGATTCTAACAGCAGTGGGACACCATTTAACAAAACAGGTTGCAAGGAAGTACTCATACAAGTTAGTTTATTTAGTAGACATTAGACAATTTTAGGCATATGTTCATTGGTACAAAAATAAGTCTGAAAATTCGAAAAAGTTTTAAGAACAAACCTGCTCCACTGAGGTATTCGTTAGTCCTAGAATAAATGGTTCGAAAAACTCGGACCGCTTTCTTATTTCACCTGATGTCACAAATCTGAAGAACATAACAACTAAACAGCACACATCATCAGGTCACATAGAGAAGAATAAAGCACTTTATAATCTCACATTTACAAAGGTCGCCAATCGCTCATACCATAGTCAGAAATTGATGGATCACGACTTCTGCACAGGAGTTCATCATGACTGCAATAAACAAACCAAGTTTATTCCTTGAGTACTTCCAGTTCACCAGTGTTAGCATAAGGATATTAGCCAGTTAAATGGAAATTAAAATTCGAAAATGTAAAATCCAAACCTTATGGAATCTTCACTACCTTGAAGAACACTATCGAGTTGCTCGAGGAATAACTATTAGTCCAAAAAGATGAAACAGCCTCAGAGTGACAAATTTCATAATCAAATGAAGGAAATGATGCAAGATACTGATGTAGGCAATGCAGGAACGAAGTAACGAGCAAAGATTACTCAAGATATAGGGATACAACATATCTTGAGTGATGATAAGATTAATAGTTATCAAAAGAGTGACATAATATAAGCTCCATCAACAAAAAAGTATTTGTCCAACATATCATCAATATCAAATCTTTCCTTCTAAATTCACTTCCCACCAAACAAAGATGTAAGATAATCAAGAAGATTACAACTCCTAGACATGCAGTTTCCTTGGTTTTTGTTTTAAAATTAGATACTGAATACTACTAATTAGTAATACAATTATCCCTTCTATCATCATAATTGCCGAGGCCCTTATTGTGCATCTACCTTTATGAAAATACAGGCTAGTGATTATTGGTCAAATCCCTGCCATAAATTTGGAGCAAAAAGGTTTAGAGATGTCAGAAAATAAATTAAAGGTGTGGAAGTCTGGAGCAGGAATGTGTGAGAAGATTAATTGAAAAGCCCTTGCCCAAATTAGAACAAGCAAAATTTTCCTGGAACAAAAAGATGTAGGAACATATCTCAAGAAAGATCAAGATGAAAATTAAGCAATTGAAGGTATTGGCTTAGCCGCTCAGGAACAACTTGGTAAGAACCAAAAGAAAAAGGAACATAGGGTTCAAATTCACTAATACAAGAGAATCAGAAGTTCATTCCTCACGAAATGGAGTGAAACTGGGAGTACAACCCAATCTACCCATGTATCAACTAAAAGTTGGTTAACGCCAGCAAGTCTCACACTTGTCAAAGAAAATTATAGCATAAAGTTGCATATGTAGTTGGGAGTGAAAACACTCGTGGAGCTTGAACTTTTGTAACATTTTCTGGTAATTCACGATAATAAGATATCTGGTTATTCCAACCTCCGGAATGTAAATGAGAAACAATATGCCGATTTTATTCATGTAGAATTTGAGAAAGAAGAAAGGCTTCTTTGTATTCAATGCCTTTATATCCCATGAAGAGGGGAATTTATACAAGTGAATCCTAACTGATTACAATAAAAAAGAGTTATATCTATAATTATGCATATTATGGTTAGAGAAGTAGGTCTCCAGATGATATCCATGTAAAGGCTGAAAGTAGCTTGAAGAGGTTAGAGTTGTATTTTCTAACTAAGCTTATAAATTTTTATTTTTTTTGAGAAAGGTAACATTTACTTCTATATATCCACAGGTATACTACATCAAAGTGTAGTTCCCCTCCAAAAATTTGTACTTACAACAGCCCTAAGATCTTTTAGTTACAGCCAGTCAATAACATTAGAAACATCTTCAGAATTTCCTATTACTACTTGCTTACACCAAAAATAATAAAGACCTAGGCAGTTTATCTTTATCTTCTGAATATTGTTGTTCTTTCCTTCAAAACATCTTTGATTACTTTTATTCCAAACTGTCCACCAAATGCATGCTGGGACAATCCTCCATCTCTCCTCCTTTTTTCCTGCATTTCCATCACTATTCCAGCATTTTAGAACTTCTGTGATTCTCCCTGGTTTTGTCCACTTGATCTTCCTCTTGTGAATGAACATCTGCCATAATTGATCTGTCCAGTGTAAAAAGAGATGGTTGACTGTCTCCACTGTTCTTCGCATAAATAACATCTAGAGCAAAGGTTGTGTTTCCTCTTGTTCAAGTTTTTGTGTGTCAAGACTTCCTCCTTTGCCAAAAGCCATGTGAAATAATTCACCTTGTATGGGATTTTTGTCTCCAGATCATCCTCCAAGGCCATCCTGCTTGCTGCTCTTCAATAGGTCTCAATTCTCGATATGCAGATCTTACCGTGAACTCTCCCTTTCTCTCCCCTTTCCATAATAGTCTATCTTGCTCTTCTGTTAGATTGGTAGCCCTAGCCATTGTGTCATGAAATCTTGCTATGGATGTTATTTCCCAGTCATTTAAGTTTCTTCTCAGATGTAAATTCCACCCTTGTCCTGTCCATAAGTCTGCCACTGATGCTTCCTGTGCTTGACTTAGACCATGTAGCTCAGGGAATGCTTGTTTGAGTGTCTCCTGTCCGCACCGGACACCAGATGTCATTCCAGAAGGCCACTTTTTCTCCATTACCAACCTTACATTTTGTTCTATCTTTGACCAGTAGCCATAGCCATAAGTTCCTGATTGATCTCCATACACTACAATCATAAGGGCTGGTCACCCCCTCTGTCATCCACTTGTCCTCCATGCCATATTTTGCTGTTATTACTTCCTTCCATAGAGATACTTCTGGTGAGGCAAATTTCCACAACCATTTCATCATCAAGCTCTTATTCTGTGTACTCAGATCTCTGATGTTGAGTCCACCCCCTCTCTTGCTAACTAGCAACTCCTCCCATTTGACCAAATGATGCTTCTTCTTATCTTCACTGCCTTTCCATAGAAAGTTCCTCCTAATTGCATCTAATCTCTTGGTTACTTTGGCTGGAATAGGGAATATTGACATCATGTATGATGGTAAGGCATCCAAGACACTGTTAACTAGAGTTAGTCTGCCACCTGAGGATAGATATTGACACTTCCAGTTCACGAGCTTCCTTTCACACTTTTCAATTACACCACTCATATTCCACTTGATTTGCTCTTAGCCCCCAAAGGCATTCCCAAGTAGGTTGTTGGTAGTTCACCTTCTTTCCCTCCAAGCTTGTAAGCTAAGTCCTCAATATTTGGTACTGTGTTTACTGGATAAATGAAACTCTTGTTCCAGTTTATGTGCAAACCTGACACAACCTCCAAAATATTTAAAATGACTCTCAAAATTAGCATGTGCTCCTTTACAGCTCCACAAAATACTAAAGTGTCATCTGCATACTGTAGATGAGTGATCTCTAGATTATTTCCTGTATTCTCGCCCACTTTGAAACCTCTGATTCAACCATTTGCTCTTGCAGTGTGGAATAGGTTGCTCAACCCAAGATAAAAAGAAAAGGAGATAGGGGGTCCCCTTGTCTCAAACCCCTGTTTGATGGGAAAAACTCACATGGGTTTCTGTTGATCAGAATAGAGAATTTCACTGAGCTTATGCAATGTCTGATCCACTTTAACCATCTTTGACCAAAACCCATCCTCTGCATCATCTTCATCAAAAAGTTCCAATTCAAGTGATCATATGCCTTCTGGATATCCAGCTTGCATAGGATCATTGGTTGTTTATCCTTTTTCTTGGAATCAACACATTCATTGGCTATCAACACTGCATCCATGATCTGCCTGCTCTTGATAAAGGTCATTTGTTGCTTGTTCACAAGCTTATGCATCACCTTCTTTAGTCTTTCAGCCAAAAGTTTTGCAATTATCTTGTAAACTCCCCCATTAAACTTATTGGTCTAAAGTCATTAAGTTCTTCTTCCCCTATCTTCTTAGGTATCAAAGTCACAAAAGTAGCATTTATACTCTTCTCAAACACTCCTTCCACATAGAAGTTTTGAACTGCTGCAACCAATTATGTTTTGATGATATCCTAACACTGTCTAAAAAAAGCCATTGAAAAGTCATCTGGGCCAGGGGCTTTGTCCCCCGCACATGCTTTGATGCATTCTAGAATTTTCTGAGCTTCAAAAGGGGCCATCAGTTGGTTGTTGTCATCTTTATCAATCATAGGACACTCCCTCATTTCCAATTCTGGCCGCCAATCCTCAGTTTCAGAGTATAGATTCTCATAGTACTCGGTGATCTCTCTTTGAATTTCAGCAGGTTCAGTTAGTAACTCTTCCCTGACTTAGATTTTATCAATAGTGTTGACTCTTCTATGTGAATTTGCTACCTTGTGGAAGAAATTGGTATTCCTGTCCCCCTGTCTAAGCCAAACTACCCTAGATCTCTGTCTTCATGCTGTTTCTTCATTTTTGACTATTTCTTCCAACTCAGTGGTAAGAGCTAATCTGGAAACTATCTCCCCTTCCTCCAAAATTCTCTGATCCTGTATCCTTTCAATTTCTGCTAATTGATTGAGTACAAGTTGCTTTTGTTGTTTCAGATTCCCCTGACTAGTCTTGCTCCACTCTTTCAACTTTTCTTTCAATGCCCTCAGCTTTGCTCCCAGTATAAAATCTGGTTTTCCCTGGAAATGAAAAGACCCCCACCATCCCTTTACTCTGTCATTGAAACCTTTTGTAGTCGGCCACCAATTTTCGAACTTGAAATATGATTTGGTTGACCCCCATTCTCCACATTGTAGCATCAATGGGGAATGATCAGAGACAATTCTCTCTGCAGAATAGACTGCTTGATATTCCTGAATTTTGTATCCCAACTTTCAGAGATCATGAACCTGTCTAGTCTTGCTGTTGTGGAATGTCTTTCACCTTTCCTCCATGTGAACTCTCCCCCTGCTAAGTCAGTCCATTAATTCCATGTCTCAATAAACTCTGAAAGATCTGTCATTGACCTACTGCAGTTGAACTTCTCAGAAGGATATCTCACTGTATTGAAATCCCCGCATAAGACACAAGGACCTGTAAATAGACCTCTAGCTGCCCCCACTTCCCACCAAGTTTCTTCCCTTTCAACTCTGTCATTTGGGGAGTAGACTCCCGTTAGGTGCCATTTAAAATCTCCTGGTTTTTGCCAGAGAAACAACATGAAACTAAGTATGGTCCCACACTACTTACTTCTCCTTCCCATATTCTTTTATCCCACATAATTAGTATGCCTCCCCTAGCCCCACTAGCTTCTAGTTGCACATAATCTGCCCATCTACTACCCCAAATTTCTTTAACTATTTTGCAATCTCCCCCTCCAGTTTTGTCTCTTGAAAACACACAACATCTGCTTTCCTGATTCTTAACATATTCCTGATCATACACCTTTTCTTCCCACAATTCAGTCCCCTCACATTCCAGGAAACAATGTTTAAATTCATTGATCCATGATGGACAAATACCCCCCTTTACTTCTAGAGCCATTGCTGTGAAACTTAGAATCTAGTTGTAGGTTCTTTAGTTCCAATTGCCCTTTCTTCTTGCATGTTGACTATTCACTCTGTTTCCCCTTACTTTCTCGCTTATTATTGTCAATTTTCATCAATAATTCCTTCGCTCTCTCTCACATCCTTTGAAATTAACCCCAAATTTCGAGCTCAATTTGATTATACTTTGGTGTATCCATTCTGAGGTGCTCAGTGTGTTGTAGTCTTCCTTTGGGAATTGGATACCCAGTGGAATAACATCCTCTGCTCCTCCATTTGTATTCTCCTCTGCCAATGATTGTACCATTTCGCTGTACTTTTCTCCTCCAATTCTTCCTTATATTTTCTAGGCATGTCTACCATATGTCTCGCAACTTCCAGTTCCCTATCGTCCCTATTCCATGGTGTAATCTGGCTTTGAGCTTTATTTTCCTTCGTTTGATTCGCTGCTATCTCTATGTTAAAAATGTCTTCTGAAGGGATTTGTAAAGGTTGGGCTCTAGCCTTTTCTCCAGCAATTGGGCCCAAATTTGGGCCCACTTTCCTTTGACCTAGTTTTTGTCTGCTATAAACATTATATTCTCCCCTTTTAAATCTCGGGCCCACTTGCATGAGAGACCACTCACTGGAAGACCCCACGTGCCTATCCACTTTTTTCGCTGTTATTACCTCCTTTGTTATCTGCAAAAGCTGATCTTGGGTATTGACTGTTGGGTATTTTCCCTTCTCTCTCCTCTTTTCTGAAAATTTCACGGTGACCGGAGCTTCATACCATACCGGAATGGTGTAAGTGAAATCATCGCAGGTTATTTCTACTTCTCTGGGAATCCGTTCGCCGTCGCCTTGTACTTTTATTCTAGCCCAATGAAGATGATTTTTGAGAGAGGTCTCCTCCTCCGTCTCGATATAGCCTCCACATAGGTTACCGATCTCTTTTAAAACCTTCTGCGACCATAGATTCATAGGTAAACCTAGCAGTCTGATCCATACCCAATCTCTCCTTACTTCTGCAGGCCAGTAGCCAGTTGTTGGTTTCCACCATTCAAGTTCCAACTTCATCTTTTTCCAGGTCCATTGGCCTGTTAAGACATGCTCTGCTGCTAGTCTTGACGGTAGTTCAAACATAAAATGGCCGTCGTTCATGGCATACACTTTGACTTCTATCGCCGACTTCCAAGAGTTACAGGCCCATCTTCTTACATCGTTCAAGTTAGGGTTTTCATTTGTTTGGCACTGGAATTTCCCTACTAAGCATATGTTCAAAAGGTCCTTTTCTGATTGCGATTTGCCTCCTGTGATCCTTACTCTGTTTGCTGTGCTTTGTATCTCTGCCTTCTCCATTGCCTCCGTCACCCATCTGTCACGGAATAAAGCTTCTTTGTAGGACCTGTGGAGTTGTTTGTTGTCCTTTACTGTTATCCCCTGTGTTTTGTCTAGTTCATAAATAAACCCAGCAATCTTGTGAGCTATATTCCCCCAACCTCCTTTGAATGTAGATTCTGGAGTAATGATGACTGATTTGTTTTGACCTTGTAATGCTATAAAACTGATGTATCTCCCGCTCTCATTGTATTTAGGCCGAACCCATTGATGACCCCCTAAAGTTGGCACCAACTTTCACTTAGACACTTCAACTGAGCTTTGTTCATTTTAGACACCTTATGACATGTCCCACTGTGTCATTTTGACACTTCTTTAACAATCAACAAAAGTTAAAAAATGTGTGTTATCCACTCGCGGATGACATGGCATGATGACAAATTAAGAGAAGACATGTGTCAATTTGGTTAAAAAAGTAAAAATTTAATTAGAAGAAGAAAGAAAAACCATTTAAACTTATATTTTAAAAATATTTCAATAAGAAAAGACTTCATTTTCTAGGAAGTCATTTCAATGACTCATATCTAAAAAATTTCGCCGGAAATTGGAGTTCCGCCGGAAAAATTGAGGAGATTTAGATCCAATTTTTTTTTCAATAACGTCTCATATTTTCTTTTATAACTAATAATTCTAATTCTAAATAAAATAGGTTTTGGCGGAAGAGAGGGAGAGAGAGTAAGATAGTAACAAAAATGGTGGATCTCCATCTTTTTCGGTGAGGTAGTGGTGTTATTTTTTAGATCTGATTTTTTTTTTTAAAAAAAATAGCTTTTGTAAGTTATTTCAATCAGTTTATGAATATTTTTTAATCTTTCAATGAGTATATGATTCTTTTTGTTTTACTCAAAATCAGTACATAATGGTGGTGAAAGGAGAAAGAGGGAAGAAGATGAAGAGAAAAAATATTATTTTTCACAAAAAAAATGCTTTCTACGCACTTAAAATCAGTGCAACACACACACTTTGTCAATTCAGTAAATAGTGTCAAAATGACACAGCGGGACATGACATGTCTAAAATAAACAAAGCTTAGTTAAGGTGTCTAAGTGAAAGTTGGTGCCAACTTTAGGGGGCCACCGATGGGTTCGCCCTTGTATTTGAGAGTGCAATAGAACTCTGCAAAGTGGACCTTCATGTTCCACCTCTTAACTGTCCTCCCCTGCACTTTGGAAGCTTCAATAAATACTATAACTAACCATTTCAGGACTTTAATGCTAATTTCCACTCTTCTCATCAGACGTCGACTGCGTTCCACCCATACAAACCAACTCCCAACTTTGTCTTTACATCTCGTAATGCCGTAGGACTTGAAACCTGCGTTGTAAAAGATGCTATCCTCCCCTATTGGATGTGTTCCGGCGAGCTTGCCGGATCCACCCATCTGAAACCTAAATTTAACACACTTTAAACTAAAAATTGATAGGCCTCGATATCTGTGCATGAGAGCATATTTGAATGTTATACAGGTAGGTATTTTGAAACACAATCAACACTCCTCGTCAAGTTGGAGCAAAGATGCCGCACTCATACATGCCCAACTTGCAAACCAAAATATGGAAAATCTTACTGAGGCCTTTTGTAAGCACATACACTAGCTATTTTTCTGACGGTACATGAAGCAATCAAGGTGCCACTAGAAACTTTCTCTATGATGAAGTGTCGATCAACTTCACTATTGTTCGGTCATGTTGAACAAAAGTCTACACTATACTGATTGCAGCTATGTTGTCGCAGTAAAAGAAAAGTTTCCCTTTTTCAAACATTCTCCATTCTTCCAGTAACTTTTGTAGCCAAAGAAGCTCAAAACACCCTAGCCATAGCTCCATATTTTGCTTTTCGCACTTTATCTTGCAACTACACTTTGTTTCTTTTCCAAGTAACTAGGCTTCCTCCGACTAGTGTACAAGAACCAGATGTAGATCTTCTATCATCTAAAGATCTAGATCAATCTGCGTCTGTGAAAGCATTTATCCGAAAGTGACCATGTTTAGAGAAAAGCAAACTTTTCTTTGGAGCATACTTCCGATACTGAAAAATGTGAAAGATAAACTTGCATATGAGGATCTAGGGGATCATGCATAAACCAATTCACCAAGCTGACTAAATAGGCTATGACTTGTCTAACATGAGAGATAAACGAGTCTTCCAACCAACCTCTGATCTCTCTCCTTATCATTGACCCTCCACAACCCATGTTTGTAACTTGTAATTGTTTTCAATTAAGCGATTATATTGACTTGCACCTTATCACACCAATTCCTTTCAATAAAATCTAGAATATACTTCCTTCTATTCATATTTTTGTTATAGCAACAACCTAAATCCGCATGAAATACTGCAACCTACCTAGATCATTAATCTCAACTTCTTCAATCAGGTCATCCCCTATCATTCTTATGTCATCAACATAAACAATGAGAAGGGTGAGTTTACCCTTTTGATGTGTTATGAAGAGGGTGTGATCGACTTTGCTTTGTTGGTAACCAGAAGAGATAATCGCTTTGGAAAAAGATTGTTCACATGTAGCTGCACTGTGTCCCAATCAAGATTAATTGCATAATAAATAAGAATTTTGATAGTGTTCATCTTAGCAATCGGGGCAAAAGTCTTCCGCTAATTAACTCCACAAAATATGAGTGAATCCTTTAGCTACTAATCTTGCTTTGAATCTTTCAATCGAGGCATCAACTTTATGCCTTGGAGTGAAGACCCATGTGCAGCCAACCAACTTTTGTCCAGTGGTGAAGTGACAATTTCCTAAGTCTCATTTTATAACAAGATCTTCATTTCTTCAATCAAAACAACTTGGTTTTCCTACAATTCTGAGGAGTAGACACAAAAGATACAGGCAAACAAAGACTCTATGAGGGAGAGAGGGAATTATAGGAGAAAAAATTAGATAAAAGATGTTTGGTACAAGATCTTACTCATTTACTATAAGCAATAGGCAAATCTAACCCATTAGGAAACGTAGACTCACCAATAGAAGAGAATTCAGTTTCAACAGATTACAAAACGGCTTCTTCTACTCTATTTCTCCTTGAGTGAGTTATCAAACCAGGTCTATCTAAATGCTCAACAGTCTTCCCATGAATTCTTTCTTCAACTTCATTTCCCCTGTGGTAGTGTTTCTCCAACTTGGGAGAATCGTCCTTTCTTCCTTATTGGTCTCTACCTGAAGAGGTGAGGTGATGGTGTAATATTCACAGTAAGGCTTAGATCCTTGAAACATAACATCCATGCTGACAAAGGATCTCGTGGAAGGAGGATGATAGCAGTTGTACCTTTTTGTGTACGATAATACCTACTAAAGACACTTTAAGGCTCTAGGTTCAAATTTTCCAAAAATCCTAGTGTAAACAAAGTTGACAACCCAAACACCTTTGGAGGAACAATATATTAATCTCACCCTTTTAGAGCCTCTAGGTTATCAAAAAAATATAGGGTTTTAAGTGATAATCTATCAATAAAATAGGCAGCAACTAGTTTACTAGAATGGCATCCTCTCGGTAGGTTTTTGGTAGATACAATGTAAACATAAGAGATCTTTCCATTTCTAATATATGCTTATTTTTCCTTTCAACAACCCATTTTGTGCACTAGTCTAAGGACAACTAGTGAGAAGGATTATCCAATTGAACTCCAGATAAGAATCAAATCTATTATCCATGTATTTTGTGCCATTGTCAGTTCATAACATTTTTATCTTAGCCTTAGATTAAGTACAAATCATCTCTTAAAATGATTGAAAGCAAGAGAAAATCTTACTTTTGACCATTAACAAATACACCCAGTCAACATAGTGTAACAATCAATTAAAGTAACAAATCATCGATTTCCAAACAAAGAAGTAGTTCGCATGGGACCCCAATACATCAGAATGAATAATCGTAAAAGGAGTAGTACTTTTATGATCACTCAAAAGGTAAGAGTTATATTATGGTTGACATATTCACAAGCATCACCAAACAAAACGTTAGACTCAGTTCTGGAAGACATACTACAATATTAACTTCCGTAAAATAAAAAAGGATGGGAGCCCGAACCACCTATAACACTAGATTATTTCTTTGGTTGACATTCTTATTTCCTCAAAGAAAAAGCTAGACTAGAGTCTCAAGTCCCATCAAACATATATACGTCATCATGCAATTTACCACTATCTATTTGTTTGTAGATCCTTAAAAAAAACAATGATCAAGAAAGAACTCAATACTACAACTTAGTTCTTAGGTGATGGGACTATCAGACAACAAGTTAACAAAAAACTCTGTTAAATGAAGAATGAATAATAATGTAATATCAGGTGAACAACAAATAACATAACTTGTTCTAGAGACGGGGTTTAAAGAGGGCATTGGCTATGCTGACATAATTCCGTTTGGGACTAGGAGAGTAGTTTTACAAGCTTTAGAGGAGCCTCTTATTTGTCTATTCGCACCAGGATCAACAATTCATGAATTAAGGTAAATAGTAAAGGCAGTGCTTGATTACACATAATTAAATGTAGCAACAAAAGGTGAGTCAAGTTTGGTCAGTTGTTAAGATGTTGAATTTTGTTGAATTTTATGATAAGTCAAAGTTTCTAAAATTTTGTTGAATTTTATGATAAGAAATAGGATTTCCTAGAAATATAGAAGGGAAATATCTTCAACTCAGCCCCTCAGAGAATCGGGTGGACAATTTGGAAGGAGAGGAATGCTAGATGTTATGATATGATAGAGAATAGTATGTATCCAGTCAATGAAGTCACAAATATGAACTGCCTAGCAGCAATCCTTAGTGGGGAAATTGGTACTCTGCCAACAACTTACTTGGGAATGCCTCTAGGCGGAAACTCCAACTCTGTTGATATATGGAATGGTGTGCTGGAGAAGTGTGAAAAGAAATTGGCTAGATGGAAAATTCAATATCTGTCCTTCGGAGGTAGACTGACTCTCATCAATTCAGTCTTAGACTCCTTGCCAACTTACATGATGACCTTGTTCCCAATACCAGCAAGAGTCATCAAGAGATTGGACAGTATCAGGAGAAAATTCCTATGGCATGGCAACAAGGAGAGGAAAGGCTTCAATTTGGTGAAGTGGAAGGTAGTTATAACTGACAAGGAGGTAGGGGGTATGGGGATAAAGAACTTGAAGGTACAGAGTAAAGCTCTCAGAATGAAATGGTTGTGGAAGTTTGCCAATGAAAATCAGATGCTATGGAAAAGGGTAATAAGTGCAAAATATGAAGGCGAAGATATGTGGATGACCAAAGAAGTGACTACACCTTATGGAGTGAGTTCGTGGAGATCAATAAGGTGAGTTTGTGGAGATCAATAAGAGACATGTGGGATGAAGTTAAGAGTAATGCAAGGATCAAAGTTGTAGATGGAAGCAAGACAAGGTTTTGGAAAGATGAGTGGCATGAAAAGGGAAACCTGGAAGTTCTTTTCCCTGACATATACAATATAGTGTTGTGACAGCACAATACTATAGCAGAGTTATGGACAAATCAGGGGTGGAGCTTCAATTTCAGAAGACAATTCAATGACTGGGAAATAGCAAGAGTGGCAGAATTTCTCAACACTGTGGAAGCTTTTAATGGGCTACAAACAGGGGAAGATGTTATGTGGTGGAAGGGAAATAGCAGAGGGGAATTCAAAGTTAACTCAGCCTACAAGTTGATGGATCAGACAAACCGACAAACATACAGTTGGCCATGGAAGCAAATATGGAGAAGCAAAATACCTCATAAAATCTCATGCTTCATATGGTTATTGGCCAAAGAAGCTGCTCTGACTCAAGATAACTTGAAGAAAAGAGGGATAACCTTATGCTTTAGTTGCTTTCTCTGTGGGGAGGCATTAGAGCCAGCGAACCATCTGTTCCTACATTGCAAGTATACCCAACAACTATGGAGGATTTTTTTGAATCTCAAAGGCATCTCCTGGACCATGCCTAGGAAGGTCTCAGAGGCTTTGAAGAGTTGGGAGGCAGCAGGGGTGAATGCAAAGGACAGAAACAAAGGACAGAAACAGATGGGGAATTATCCCTGCTAGTATATAGTGGACTATTTGGAAAGAAAGGAATTCTAGGTGTTTTGAGAGCATAGAGAATGATGTTCAGAAAGTCAAGTTAAACTGCATTTTATTGTTATGTTTTTGGTGTAATCAAGTATACTCCAATGACACTGTATCAGTAATTGATGTTTTAGACTCAATATAGACTGAAACAAGTGGAAAGGAGACATCTGTATATAATGGTTTCAGTACATGGGTTTGTGATATAATACAAAGTTACCTATTTAAAAAAAAAATAGAGAATAGTATGCAAAAGATTAAGCTAAACTGCCTTTTATTAATATGTTTTTGGTGTAATCAAATATATTCAAATGACACTATCTCCATAATTGATGTTCAAGATTCAATTTAGGTAGGAGTTAGAAGGATTTTGAAGTAAATTTTGTAAATACGGTTTTCAGTACAACATCTGCACTGTTTGTGAGAAATATACAAAGTTACCAGTTCCAAAAAAAAGGTCCCTCAGAGAAGAAGAAAAAAGGCATAATACAAACTTGGCCTGAGTTGTCAAGTAAGCACTCCAATGTGCACTCTCAAAGTTGGAGTGCTTAGTTGCTAGCTGAGGCCTAGTTTAAGTGTCTATCTGTTTATGTATTATGCCAAGAAAAAACAGGAAAAAATCATCAGACAGATTCGTCTCACCGGAAAACCAGGTCTACCTTGCCAGAACCCTAGCTTTGGGATCGAAAAAATCTAAAACTTGGTGGGTAGGCTAAAAATCCCATCGTAAGTACCCTTTAGGGACAGCTTCAAGGGGAGAGCAAACTCGGCCTCTTTTTTGAAAAAAGGAATCTAATACTACAGGGATAAAAACTCACCTCAAAAGGAAGCAATGACTCTAATACCATGTAGAACTAGAGAGAGAAGTTCATTGTATTTCAGAGTCTTTACATCCCATGACAAGGGGTATTTATACAAGTGAATCCTAACTGATTAAGGGAAGACAATCAATTATAATAAAAGAAAATATTTTATTCTTACAATTAAGCTAGAAAAAATATGAAGGCTCCTAAAATCATGCTAATTAATCAACACAATCAACAACTCATTTTATTATTATTAAAGTGCATTAAACAGTATCTCTTGAAAATTCATCATTAGAGAGCAGCCCTTAACTAATATTGCAGTACATGTTAAGCTTGGAACAGTGAAGAATTCTTTTAACCAACAAGTTTACCATTTCATGTTCAGTTGATGGTACATCATTTAAAACTTAGACACAATTAAACATACTGGGTACACCATAAACATAGATTGAGAACTCCTAAGTTCAATGCATCAAGAAATGACAGTTCTATGCAAAGTCACCAAACATGAAAGAAAGTAATTGCAAATAATAAGATAGAAAGACAAGTTACTGCAAAAAAGTCTTCAAAGGTGAATTCTGCATAGCCCAAACTTTGAAGTGTCTTCTTGCATTCCTCAATATTAGCTTTAATGTGTTGAACTTCATTGTGATCTTGTGATTCCAGAATGTGCTCCTTTAGTTGAAATACATGATCCATTAGTAAGTAAAGATGCCAAAATCAAAGTCCATGCTAGAGAGTCACATGTGTTACAAATAACATGCAGAATAAGAAAATAAGCATACAAGGTAACCAAACATGAAACTGCGGAAAAAGCAGTTCCCATCTCCACGTGTTCTTCTAATGGCAGCATACTGTTCACTCAGCACCTGCAGAAGTAGTTACATCAATTACTGAGAAATGCAGAACAATCACCAAAAAAACATAAATATAATGTTCAAACCTTTATTTTCTTAAGCACAATTGAATTTCCCAGATGGTATTCAGCTTCTAACGAAGACAAAGGTTCCTGCAGATCATCTCGGACAAAATACTCCAATTAATCAATGTATTTACTAAAGTTCAAGTAACTAGAGCAAACCTTGCAAGAATTTTTGTATCTTTAATTCTTCACAATTTTCTATAAGGATCTTGAACAATCCCCATAAGTTTAAAAGATATACACACAAGCACTACACAAAACGCAGAAGAAATGGTAAACCATGGCGAAACCACGGAATGATATACCAGCAAGGCAGAAAGATGAAGAATGTCCTAAAGCTAGCCAGCGAGAGGGTTCACAGGATGCAAATCCTTGCTGGTAACACAGTCAGTCAGGTCAAGTGAGAATGGTGAATCAGGTGAAAACTTAAACTATGCACGTACATACTATTGAAAAAATGCAGAGCCAACCAACACATAGAAACTGGTGCTATTGTGGCTACACCTCCTGATTTCACAAGAATACTACAGATAATGGCATGAGTCGATAGGAAATGCCACTCTGGCACAATATGATGTGGGGGAATCATCAGATTAACAAGTAATTGTCAGGAAGAACCAAAATATTACGAGCATAAAAATTTCCACTTGGATAAAAGAAGAGCAAAAGCTACTCAACAGCCAACCTTCTACATCCTTCACCTTCTATTATTGGTCATCAAATTATCCATAAATTGCAGTGCACAGGTGAATCTTGAGAAAATCAAGAAAAATATATGAGTCCAGGAATATGTTGTACACCTTTTTTTTTTTTTTTTTTGATAATGAATGTTGTACACCTTATTTACTGGATAAGTGATGCCTGTTTGTCAGTTTCCAGAACACAAGAAAACTAATTAAATTAGAACACTTTGGAGCATCAGGTAGAAGTATAATCAGAATATTTCTGTTGAGATAAAGATTAAAGAAGAAGAAGAAATTCCTTCAAGATTGTTAACAGTATGCACAAACCAGTGAAAACAAAACTAACCCATTCCCTATGGGCGTAAAAACAGCAGGAATCAGGCCAATTTGATTATAGAACACTAACATGTTGAGCAGGTAACTGAGATAGAAAGAAGTATGGGTTTCTAAATAAAAAAATTAGTACAAATAAGTACGACTTGCCTTATCACCAACAAATGGAACTTTTACAGCTTGTTCAGCTTGTATGGCAGAGTGCTGTTGCATAATATCATCATCCCTGTATTTTTTCCAGTCATCAGTTTCAGAAGATGTCAACGTTTCCTTTTCTGCATCAGCCACAGCCTCAGCCACATCCCCTTCCTGATCCTGCATATCTATTATATCTTTCTTCGTTTGATGGTAAGATCTGATATCAAAGACACCAATTATATTTGTGAAAAAATATCAGAGTAGTCTATTTATTAATAAATAACCAGAATCAGTATACGACTCCAGGACTATTAACATTGCTACAAGCCTTTGACAAAAACATGGTAGGTAGCAAAGAATCTACAGGTTAAAGGTATTAACTAACAAGAAAATCACAAACACCACCACCATTTCAATGCAGTTTAATAGGGGTTCCTAAATATAAATAACTCTGGGCATATTCTTTACCCTTCAGATCTGGGTGGAATCGCAGGCAAGAATATCCACCTCCACCGGAGAAGAAAGGTTGGTTCATGCAAGCAAACAACCAGCAGATGTACCAAGGCTCAGAGGTCGGTATGGTGTGACACAGCACGTGGGGGTTGTGTGCGAGACCAACTCTTTTAGGGTTTTGGGTTCCACTTCAATTGGGCCTCAGAATGAAGTTTTTGTTATCAGACCCAACTCATTAGCCACACACTTAAAATGTTGGTCAAATCTACTTTTAAGTCAATTATTTATTTTTAAAAGTGACAAGTATAAAAAAAGACAAATTACAGAAATTACATACTTTTAAGATAAAATTACAATTTATCCCTTAAAAGTTTATAATTACAGAAATCCCTCAAACGGATACAATAATATAAGCGTTGAAACATTAATCTGATGCGCGAGATACATTAATCGTTAAGTAAGATACATTACATTTTATACATGATATACTAATCTGATATACATTTTATACATGATACACTAATCTGATGCGCGAGATACAATAATATAAACGCAGATACATTAATCTGATGCGCGAAAATGAAGGATTTTGGAGATTTGTAAAACTTATAAGGGATAATGATAATAAGTAATCTAAAAGGTGAGATTTCTGTAATTTTTCCTATAAAAAATAATTTAAAATAAGTCAAAAATGACTTAAAATAAGTTACGAAGTGTTTGACAAGGTAAAAAATGACTTAAAATAAGTTAGAAACCAAAAGTAAGGTCTCCCCTTACTTTTTATTTTTTGACTTAAAAGTCATTTCAGTTTGACTTTTTATTTTTGACTTAAAAGCTACTTTTTTAAGCCAATCCAAACGGGCTCTTATCTATTGAATCTCACGATCCAAAAATGGACACTCGTTTTATCCTATTAAGACAATTCAACCTAAAATTCAATACAAAAATGCAAAAGTAAGACAGATTGATCTCAAAATATCCTAAGTGCACATAACTAGGTCAACTTAATAAAAATTTCAAAATCTAGTTGTCACGTGTACAGGCCTATAATGTATTACAATGGATTTGAAAGAAAAATACAAGTCTCAAATGATGTTGTCACTAAAGTAGAACAAAATCATAAATAGGAGTAAGAATGTCCGCTGAGATGACAAACAACTACCTCACACACTTATCTATCGACACGCAATAGTTATGTTATTTCTCAAACTTGAAAGAAACTGCTATGCAATTTCTGGAGAGCATGGCGAATGGGAAGTGGTGACAAAGAAGAAAAAATTCTTCTCTTCTTCTTCATCTCAAGGGGAGGATGGAAAAAGAGGTGGTTACGAAGGAGAGGAGTAAGACACAAACAATATGACTATTGTTGAAGAGGAGATAAACAAGGGGAATATAACAGAGACATGAGCCAAATATGCAATTGATACATATGCATGATCCTACTCCAATTGACATACAAAGTCAGGAATCACTAGAGGCTGAAACAGAGGCTTCCAATTGGGTAAAATCCAACATGTTGGAATTAAGAAATATATATGGTAGGATGCGAAAAATAAGCTTTTGCTTTGCTAGTCAAAGTGGGTGAAAGGAGAAATCATATGGGAAAATTTGAGGGAAGCAGTAAACTAAAAACTCTAAGAAGCAGGGGGATTGGGAAAAATGAATTGAAAAACTTAGGGTCAAAAATCAATGAGGAAGTGGAAGGGGTTAGGAGTAGTGGGAGAAATCTAAGCCTAACTTATAAATGAAAATAAAGTTAGTGTCATGGAATGTGAGGGTCTTAACAGGTTAGATAAAAGGAACCAGGTTAAGAGCTTGATGTTAAAAGTGGAAAGTTGATATTTATTACTTTCAAGAGACAAAATTGGAAAAAGAAATAGAGTTGATGGCTAAGCAATTGTGGGATTGCAGATGGTTCAAGTGTGGCTACTTAGAAGCACAAGGAGCTTGTGGAGGAATTGTGATTTTGTGGGACAGTAGAGTATGGAAAGGGGAGTTAGTTACCAAGGGGACATATTCAATATCCTACAAGTTTGAAGCTGTACAAGAATCTTTCAATCGGTGCCTCACGAGAGTGGATGCTCCACACACCAGAGTGGACAAAAATGATTGTTGGGAAGAGATATTAGTTGCTAAAGGATTAATGAAAGGTCCTTGGGTATCATGTGGGTACTTCAACACTATCAAACACATGGTAGAAAAGAGAAATTGTTCAAGAATCACTAATATAATGAGAGATTTCTCCAAATGGATTGAGGATATGTGGCTACATGATCCTCACTTGAATAGAGGAAAATTCACATGGTTCAAGGAAATAAATCACTATAGCATGGCTAGGCTTGACATATTTCTCTTCTACAATGATACGGAGGAAGCTTTCAAAGATATAAGACAAAGAATTCTACCTAGAGCCAATTCTGATCATACTCCAATTTCCTTAGATTGTGGAAATTGGAACCACAAGAAGTCTTACTTCAAATTTGGAAATTGGTGGTTAGGGGTGAGTGGCTCAAAGGTCTGATCCAGAAATAGTGGTGTGAATTTGTGGTCCAAGGTTTTCCTGATTTTCAGTTAGCCAGTAAGCTCAAATTGCTAAAGAACAAGCTCAAGGAATGGAGTAGAACAAACTTCGGGGAGTTGGTTAAAAGAAGAATAGTCTACTGAATGAGTTAATTGAGCTAGATTAGATACAAGACAACTTAATGAAGATGAGATAATGATGAGATTGAGGAACTTGCCAAAATGTAGAGGTGAATTGGAGACAAAAATCAAGAGTATTATGGCTTAAAAAAGGGGATAAGAACACTAAATTCTTTCAAAGAATGATTATTGCTCGTAAAAGATATAATACCATACACATGTTGAAAGTTGGGAAGAAGAAGTAGTGCAAGTGCATGCGATTAAAAGAACCATGGTGGATATTTACAAGAAGTTATATGTAGAAACATAAACTTGGAGGCCTTCATTTGAATTCTCAAATTGCTCTAAAATCAATGATGAAGAGAGTGCATGGTTACAAAGACCTTTTTATAGAGGTAGAGGTCTTTAAAGTTGTCAACTTGTGTGCAGTGGACAAGGCTCCTAGTCTGGATGGTTTCACAATAAAGAATGCAAGGAAATTATTAAGGGAGATATAATATCTACTATTCAAAACTTTCATTCTGATGAAAGTTTTCAAAATCCTTCAATGCTACTTTCATTGCCCTCCTAAGAAGTACGGTGCTGAAGAGTTAAAAGATTTTAGATCCATTAGACTCATTTGAGGGGTCTATAAGATAATGTCCAAGCTCTTAACAGAAAGGATGAAATCAGTGATGGGAAAGCTATCAATGTGCATTAAATGACTTTTCTCAAGTGGAGACAGATCATGGATGTTGTAGTATTGGCTAATGAATTGGTTGATTCCAGAGTCAAACTCAAAAGGCCGGAGATTCTATGCAAGTTGGACATTGAGAAGGCTTATGATCATGTCAATTGGGGGTTCTTACTGTGATTTTAACGTTTCAAGCACACTTTTTCCAATTCTAAGTGGCAACGATCATAAATCAGTATAAAACCCAATTAAATCACTACTAGAAAAAGGACCTTTAACGACAATTATTTAGCGGCAATTAGACATTTCCCACTATTTAGTAAATTTAGCTCAATTATTAGCGGCAAATAAACATTAGTGGATAAAAATATCCTTTTACTGGCGATAAAAATAATTTACCACTAATAATCAAAACCCTTTTTACCAATTTATCTTTCCCTCTGATTTCTTTTCGTAACATTTTACTATTCCCTCCAATATTAAACAACAAAATAAAAGAAAACCTAGTCCATGAAAATCAATTCGCTGAATTGCGATAAAGGCACCATTGAAGAGGACTAAAAGTCTGATTCTACTTCTTGATAAACAATTACACTGTTCTTCATGTAATTTATGGTCATCAACCTTTTTCCCTGGTAAGTTGAGCTTTGCTAACCACCACCACTTGACTATTGATTTTGTGTAGATGATGCTCAACCCTAGATTTCTCAATCTCATCAGTTTTCATCTTCTCTTTTCGTGTAGGTTTCAATATTGTTGCAGATGTCAATCTTCTCCTTCAATTTCTTGAATTCGTAGGCAGAATATTCTACTTCTCAAGTACCCAAAGGCCATCTCGATTTGTGAGTTTTGATACCTAAATATGGAGATATTTTTTGTCAAAATAATGTTTTTCTGTGTTTGCTAAGTCCGGATTTGTGATATGTGTCTTCTGTTAAATTGATGGTAAAAAGTGACTAATTCGATTCTTCATCTATTTCATCTATTATTTTATTCATTGATTTCTCTGTTTAGTAAGGTTGTTATTTTCATGATTTTTCAGTAAATTTTCTGAGTGTCATTGATGCATATTGATGGTCTTAATTGAATCTACCACTAATCGAGATTTGAATTCAACTATGTTGGAATTGTTTGTCTAAGTATGACATACTCTTATTATCTATTCTACTGTTGGTTTGTAGTTTAATGATTAGGATGTCCTATTCTCTCTGCATTGTTGTATCTGTAATTGTAAAAATGCCTAGTCCATGTTTCCAGTTTGTTAGGCTTATTGGGGTTTTGCTGATAATTACAAAGGGAGTTATAGTTGCTAAAAGGTTAAAAAATATATTTACAACTTGTTAGTTTGTCCGCCTGAAGGTCTTAAAAAGACCAGAATACCTTTTTTACTTTTATCCAAATATCAAAAACATTTATTCAAAGCGAAATCTAATGTCGTATTATTGGTATCAAATCATAGAGAAGAAACAGAGATGTGATATAAGAAAAAAATGAGACAAAAGAGTATAGATGAGAAGTTAAGGTAGACAAACCAGCCAAATTGTATTACTATCAATTATCATAATGCTATATATATGTCGGACAGAAAGATATTATATGTTAATATTAAACATTAGTTACATTGCCTATGCTACAGTAACCCATGTTACCATCCAAAATATTACATATACTGATGTTTCCCATATTTGCTAGACTAGTTTAGTACTAGTGCTAAGAGGGACTTTTTTTTATAATACATTTTCCTCCGCTATCATAAGCTATAGTAGATAGTACCCACTAGGGTGGATATAGCAAAAAGACGACTTGGTTTTGTTGTAGCTTGATATGTTTGCTGGCTCACCTAAACTTGTGCTACCTTGTTTCCATTACGGAAGTTGTGGCGGATCAGCGGACTCCCCAATTCCTTAAGTAATGACATGAAAATTAAACTAGTTTCTAGTTGCTTATGTGTAAGGGATAGAACAATCTTTTCAACAAATAGAGGAACAATAATAGCATGAACATCCTCAGTTATTACATCCATAGTTTCATCAATGACTACTATAGATAATACACGTGTTAACATCTTAACTTCAGGTAAAGCCAGGTGTTGTTGCATAAAATTTTATTGTGGGAGATAGTTTAAGCTCCAGTTAGTGATTGAAGCTTAGTCTTTAGGAGTTGAGTTATTCATGTGCATGCTTGTAAATATTCTTATTCCTGGAAATGTCAAAAAGGAATATCTAAAGTATACCATCTCACCTCTCCCTAAAACTTTAAAATCATCAATAATGAACTAAGTAAGCTGGATCATGTTGATATAAGTAGACTTTAACACATACTAGAACATATCTGTCAGTTCCCAAATCTGACATACAACCGAGATTCAGTCCTTCAGATATGAAATTTATCAAAGTACATATAGCTTCGGTCGAACAAAATTGAGAACTGATTAGTGTCCAAGCACCAAATAGGTTCATAAAATTAAAACGGATCTAATAGAGAAAAACATCAATTTATTTTTGTTAATTATATAACAAACACTATAAAAATTGAACTTTTTTCTTAGATGAAGTAATGAATTATTAGTAGGAGCATCAAAATGATGCAAAAGAAGTAAGAAAATGGTGAAAATTGAAATCTTAACTCAAAAATTAAGGAGCTGACACCAAAGTAAGATTTTACTTCCAGCAATCACAAGATCATGTCGTTGTCATAACATACTTAGAGAGTGCTTCAATGCCTCCATAATGTTTAACGAGAGGCGAATTTTTAGAACCCGAAACAGGCTTATTTTTCCATCTTTATCAGCCTCACAATTGCTAATTACAACAGTAGAATAGTAAGTAAAACATTTATCATCAAAGTAGGAAAAATCAAAGTTTCTTCTTTTTAGTAAGTAAAACATTTATCATCAAAGTAGGAAAAATCACAGTTTCTTCTTTTTATCGTAAGTTGTTGTGTAAGGAAGGATGGAAGAAATTTATTTATGAGAAATCTAAAATGTAGGTGATCTCTGAAGTTTTATCTAGTATTATAAGTCAATTATGTTCAAGAGTTGCACTTATTTGTGCTTCTTCTATCCTTAGACTAAAGATTGATGAAAAAATAAAAAACCATTTACCTTTTAAAGTAATAGTTGATTAGGCACTACTGCATAGGAAATAGCAATTGGTTTTCACATTTCTTGTGGGAAGTTTAAGGTGTCTAGGCAGGATTTGGTTAAATCTTTAAAGAAGTTTTTACATTTCTTGGTAATGAAATAGCAACAAGAGAGTTAAATGTAATTTACTCTGGGCAATGCATTAAGAAAATACTTAAGGCCTTGGAAGCAGGCCTCTGATGTAGAATAAGCATTATTATGATATTGTTGTATCTTTGGTCAAACGCGTGACATCTATGTAACTTGTATTTAACTAAATTCTTCTTTTTTTTCCTGAAATATTGACAATGTTTATGAAGTAAGTGTTGTTATATCTGGATAACTCCAACTGTTATTCTAGATATTTTGATACCTAATTCTTCTTCTCCAACTCCCAAGGGAAATTGGGCAACTCCAATTGATAATGTAAGTTGAATGTTCATGTATTTCTTGAACTTAATGACAATGTATTCATCACTTTACATATTATATCATAAAATGAGATGGACAACACTATGTAGTTCATCTCAGTTGGTAGGAAAAATCAATAACAACTACTTTCTGTACACTGATCACTACAAAGGTATATGACCAACAAACCATGCATACCTGTGGTAGACAAATTTTGTTGATAAGAAATGGTAGCATCTTGAATTTTTGTCATACATTTATTTCTTTCGACAATGTTATAAATAAGTTATATTCTAATAGTACAAGTTCTATTTTCACATTACACTTCAATCATTTGACAAATTTATTTTATTATTTCAGATCATACAACTATTCCAAAATTGTAGATGTGGAAGATTTTAATATGATGAAGAGTTGCGGAACATATTTGAATACATATTCTAGAGGATTAGTTATATTAGTTCCAATATTATAAGTTTATTTTTATGTTGTGACATTTCTTGTGGATTAGTACTTTGTATAGATTTAATGAGATATATTTTGTTTTATAAATTAAAGTAATATGTTAACATTTGTAGAATTTGTTGCTTTACTAACATTATTTGTAGCAGCCAAATAATCGTTGTTATAGTTTGTGACTTTCATCATCAATTTAATTTGATTTGTTGGTTATATAATGGATGTTGAAGGGAGAAATTAAGATGTTTTCACAATGCATATTATTGCCTTTATAATTGTGGCCAAACAATTGTCATAAAAGATTCGAATTATTAGTGGTAACTTAGTTGAATTGCTCGTCAATAAAATGGATGCTAAAATATTTTTAGATTGTAGCCATTCAAATTGGCAAGAAAATTTGCAATTAAATCTATTGGCTTTTAGCGGCAATTCAATTGTATTTAGTGGCTATAAAAATGGATGCTAAAAGAGCATAGTAAGCCATTACGAATTTGATTTAACAGCTAAAATAATTGCCGCAGACAATTGCCATTAAAATTAATACTTTTTAGCGGCAATAAATCTTACCCTTTACCAGCTTTTGTGAGAATTGCCACCAAAGGCTTTGCCGACCCCTGAATCGCCGGCTAAAGATCAATTGCCGGTAAAGGATATTGCGACAATTATTATTGCCGCTAATGTCATTTTTTATTGCCGCTAGAGCCCTTTTTTGTAGTAGTGAATGAGTTCGGGTCGAATCCCACATGGAGCGGTACATGTTTAGATTTCAATTAAGAAGTATGAATGTGGTCTAATCAGCCATTGGGATAAAACATTATTGGAAAAGACATTACACAAATTAAAGGGATGACATGAATGTCATATGGGGGGGAGGGGTTGGTTTAGTTATCAACTACAAACAATCACAAAAGCTATGAAATAAAAATAGGGAGAAAGATTCTCGGGATGTGATCGATTATAGGCAAATATAGGCATATGGGTAATTGCAACTACTAGTAAATAGCTAAATATCAGTGAGTAGGCTAGACTATGAGGGAGATAGTTTTCTCTCGAACAACTACCTCGAATCAAGTGATTTCTTTCAAACATCAACAAGCATGACAATGAAGAACAACCCACACCTTAATCCATTCACTCTCTTGAGCTAAATGTGTGGGTTTGAGTTTAGGATTCACTCTCTCGAGCTAAAACCAGGTCAACCTAATACCCACAAACCATTAATCAATAATCTTAGCTTTAAAACCTCTCTCTCTCGAGCAAGCCAAGAACACAATTATATAACTGCATTTGCAACTACAATTCTTAAACTAAACCACAATTAATGATTAAACTCACTTTTAGGTAGCATTTAAACTAGCAATTAACAATACTCATAAACTTTTTCATCCCATAATCACATGATCACACCCCAAAAATTAGGGTTTTAGCTAAACATCATAAAAAGATAAAAACCATTAGTGAATCAATTATCCATCAACTGGGTAAGAGTGATTTAGTCTTTAAAATGCTCTAATTTGATGAATCTTAAAGACCCACTTCAAAATTCTCAAAAGTGAATTTTTTCAATTCTTCAAAGGTAAGGAAAACTATGGGGAAAAGTCTTCTAAAACTCCTAAATTTGTTCCAAGATGTAAAAAGATGCTAAACTAAATGTTCAAAATCTAATTTATAGTCATCGAAAATAAGCTACGAAAGTCCCTTTTGCGAAGTAAGTCGGGCTCGCCGAACCACTCGGCGAGCCGCCCTTTGACCTCTTCCATCGCCTTTTCGCCTTGGCATTCATCATCCTCAAGGCCTATAATTTTGGGCGATTTACCTTGGCTTCGCGGAACAACTCGGCGATCCACCGACTGCTCCTTTTCGTCGCCGACTGATGCTTATCGTGACCAACGACACTATCCTACGATATGAGTGTCTACGATCATTGATAATATAGTAACCCAACCAAGGGTTGGGGTCGTGTCCCAAGGGAGCGGTGTTGAGAAATTAATAACCAATTAGAATTTCATTCAAGTTAGTCGTAGTTAAAGACATTTGCAATAAAAGACATTGTAAATTAAAGGGGGTGACACAAAAGTGTCAAATATCAAAGGGGTTTTTGTAACAAGTACTAAAACAACAAAATAAACAAGAAAATCAAGTATGGGGAAAGGTTCTTGGGATGTGACCACAATATAACATGAGATAAATTGTTGGGTACATGCTTTCGATATGAAATTTGCAAAATAATAGTAACTAGGCTAAGCTTTAAATGGAAATAAGTTCCCTCTCGAGCAACTTACCCAGTTTCAAATGTGTTCCTCTCGGACGCCCATTTACTGCATGAAGACCAGCCTACGCCTTACCCCACTCACTCTCTCGAGCTGAGTGTTAGGATATGGGACTAGGGCTCACCCTCTCGGGCTGAACCTCATGTCGACCCACTCCTTAGGCCATCAGTCTAGTGGTTTTGGTTTCGCGACCTCCCTCTCGGGCAAGCCGAAAACACATGGGTGACTTTGAATTTTCAACTACAAACCCTTTAGATTAAACCACAACCACTAGGTGAAATCACCATTAAAATACATCTAACCTATCAACAAGCAAGACCCAACAAGAAATCAACCCATATTTGCTAAATCACACCCCAAGAATGAGGATTTTTAGCCACACATCAAGAAATAAGAAATTATATCTAACATGATAATGAAATCAACTGGGTATAAGAAATTAAACCTTAAATTAAGCAAAGGAAAATGAATAGAGAAGACCCACTTCCAACTTGGGGAAGAAGAATTCCTTTCTTCAAGTCTCCACAAAACCCTCTCTAAACTTGAGAGAAAATATCAGCTAAAGTATGTTCTAAAGTGAAAATAATAATAATAATTGTTCCACCCCTAAGACTATAATTTTAACTAGTATTTATAGTTTTCACAGATTGTGCTGCAGATGATTGTTCGGCGACATTAGTCGAGATCGCCGATGAACTAGGCGATCCG
>NW_006239482.1:132250-133397 GCF_000226075.1 Solanum tuberosum
TATAATGGGGTTGAGTGCAAAGGTATGGTCATTTAGGTCCAGTGATTTTTCTTCATGAGATGTGGTATTCTCAAAGTTTACCCTTATTTTCCTTTATCAATTCTTTTTCTAGTGCTTCTAAGTCATCCTTTTATTCACTCCCCATGAATTGCTTGGAACCCCAATATCCTTTGTACTTTATTCCACAAATTTCTTTTTCAATTTTTTTTTTTTTAAATTTTTTTTGGAGGGCTCCATTGTTCTGCAATCATGGATAAAGGGGGACTTTTTATAGCACTTCTTGACTTCTCCTTTTCCTTTTCACCACACCCCTAAGTTAGCCTTTTTGTCCTAAGTTGGCTATTCACTAAACCACTAGTCAAGAGGGTTATAAGTAGTGTATCAAGTAAGGTCTAGGGTTTATCAAGGTTCTTCCAAAGAAAGGTAAGGCTCAAAGGTGTTCAAAAGAGTTTCACACGCTCACAGGTAGGTCACAAAAAGAGGTATATGTCAAATTGGCTCACACTCTTTAAAATTACCTAAGATCATCTCAAGAGTACACCTTTCTAAATCAATTAAACTAACAGGGCAAATTCTAGGTTTATTCATGCAAGGTTCAAAGTAAGCTAAACACACAAGGCATTGATACTTCAGTCAAGCAAGACTACACACGTTTGCTAGTGTGCAACGGTCATCACAAGAGAATCAATTTGATAAATAGCTAGTCACAACGAGATGCAAAGAGTGCACATATTGTCTATGTAACTTCATTTGGCCTCGTCGTAGCCGTGCATTCATGTTTGTTCAATTGAGCGCACTATTAAAGTCATCGGTATTGATCGAAACCGAGACTTAAATTTTTGCAAAAGAACAACCATTTTCAACACATGAGGGGTGGCAAAAATGTGCGAAAAAATTTAAAATTCTTTCTGAAGGATCAAAATTAATTTGCAATTAAAACAATAGGAGCCATAAGCTCAAACATCCACAAAAAGAAAAAGTATTAAAACACAGTTTAGAGCAAACCAAACGACCCAATTTCATGCGCAAAACAGCAAAGTATTCACACAAACCAAAAAGGTGAGCCTCAGCCCACCCAATTAAAGAGTGTTTTTCCTCAAAAGCATGTAATAAAAAATATACCAACAAGTAAGATAGGAAAAGACAA
>NW_006239482.1:133796-151349 GCF_000226075.1 Solanum tuberosum
CTCCCTGCAACTTTTGGTCTAGCCATTTCTGCAACCACTTCGAGGATAAGTTAAATAGTAATTCAAATAAGAGCAAAACTGGTGTTTCTATGTGCATAAATTGATGTACCCATGATACAAAAGGGGTGGGCGAAAGGCAAACATGGGCTCTTTCGACGAGCCGTTGGGTGTATTATGCGAACCAAACTGACCGCTGAGAGTCATAGTTCAATCAGTACATAAAAATAGAAGAAAAGAGCGAGATGGGACTGTCAAGCGAATTGCTAAACAATTCAACGACATTTGCTCATTTCGCCGATCAGCTTATTTTGTCCATTATCAACCCCGCCTTTCAAATTTCACCCAGCAACCCCAGTTAATGTAACCACACATATATAATTCAATTTCAGCGAAAACACATAGAAACTTCTAGTCCCACCATGTAACAATTTAACTCAAAGCATAGCTAAGTGGAAATTCCTCGAATCATACAACATATACCAATTCACAATCGAAAATATCTGTAACCTTAATGACTCAGAGACTCAGCAGAGGTTTAACACTTTAGTCATTACGCAAATGAGTGCAATTTAAATACTTTTACATGCGATGTTCAAACTGCTAACCTTTGATGTTGAATAGTTGCTAATGAAATGCTAGGCATTAATGCAATCCAAATTCGCGCACAAATCAATGAGCCACAATATTCCAATAGTGAAATAAATATAAAAATAGAGTGCATGTGTGAATTTGGTAGGTCGAAGAAGTGAGAGAAAATGAGTGGCATAGGACTTTTAAACCTGTGGCTTGCAAAAACCGTCCAGTTCTTGCCTGTTTGGCGTTATAAATTGAGTTCGCCTAATTATTCGGCGACACGCTGAATGTTTAATTAGTTCGCCAAATGTCACAGGATCTGCAGCTCCTGTGAAGATTCCAACGGCTGTCTACAACGCAATCGCTGACATGGTCGGCGATACGCCACAACTCTTTTCAATACTGCCGAGTTGCACAGGGTTTTGGCTGACAATGCCTTGTGTTAGCCAGCGGATAGAACCGTGTTCGCCAATCTTTTCAGCGATCCGCCAACTGGACTTGTTGCTTGCCTCTATCTCCTCTTTCAATTATCTCCTTCGTTTCAACCTATACAAACAACACACCAGTATTTTCTTAAGGTAAAACAAAGCAAGAAAGGGTTTTGGGTTGCCTCCCAAACAACGCCTTAGTTAACGTCGTGGCACGACGCAAGTCAATAGTTATTCTTCATTCTCGGATTCTCCTATGTTATAATTAGGCGAATCCTCGGCGAATGGTGGGTAGTGGCCTGATATCAAATGGCCGATTTGAGCATCCTGCAGCTGGATGGTCATGAAGTGAGAGGCTGATGCTTCATTTAGCATTGCGATATTTTCCTTCATCTTATTCAACATCTCCTCTTGTGCCTTCATTTTCTTTTGAATGAGTGAAAGAGCTTCATCTCCCTGCACACCTCTCTGCTTCTTCCCATGACTACACTCACAGAGGGAGAGATACTTTTCTTTACCCATGGTTTGTACTTCTAATTCTGTGACTCGGTTGGACAGATCATCCAACTGGGTAATTAGTGCCTCCCACTCTTGCTTCTTTTTGTTTTTTTTGCCGGTTGCTACCATGCCATCAATGAGTTTTTTGACGATTTCATAGTGCTGGTATAACATGCCTTCCTCGCAAATATGATCGGCTATGCTTCTATTCTCGGGTCCAAGACCCCTATAGAAGCACTGCAGTAGTTCCTTATCCGTCATCCCATGAGATGGGCATGGTTGCAGCACTGGTTGAAACTTCAGCCACATGTCCTGAATTGTTTCATCCCCTACTTGTTTAAATGTTAAGAGGTTGTCCCTGAGGTTCAGTAGTTTCAGTAGGGGATGATTCGTGTGGTAGCCATAATGATCATCCATCGTTTGTTCCCTGCTGTGATGTTCAAACAAGCAAAGCAAAACTACAACTAAGATTAGTAAAGCTAAAACTACAGAAAATAGAAATTCTTGCTAATGATCCTTAGGATTACATACAATAAAAAACTCAATAAAAACAAAACTAAGAGTAAAGTTAATAATCTACGATTAATAAGACGAAAAATTCTAGTGAACTAAAAATTCTCAAATAACACCACTACCCGGCAGCAGCGCCATTTTGATGATTATCGTGACCTACGACACTATCATTGGGGGTTTTGTCACAAGTAGTAAAAATAGTTAAAATTTAACAAGAAAATCAAGTATGGGGAAAGGTTCTTGGGATGTGACCACAATATAAGATGAGATAAATTGTTGGGTACATTCTTTCGATATGAAATTTGCAAAATAATTGTAACTAGGCTAAGCTTTAAATGGAAATAAGATCCCTCTCGGGCAACTTACCCCGTTTCAAATGTGTTCCTCTCGGACACCCATTTGCCGCATAAAGACCAGCCTACGCCTTACCCCACTCACTCTCTCGAGCTGAGTGTTAGGATATGGGACTAGGGCTCACCCTCTCGGGCTGAACCTCATGTCGACCCACTCCTTAGGCCGGCAGTCTAGTGGTTTTGGTTTCGCGACCTCCCTCTCGGGCAAGCCGAAAACACATGGGTGGCTTTGAATTTTCAACTATACAAACTTTAGATTAAACCACAACCACTAGGTGAAATCACCATTAAAATACATCTAACCTATCAACAAGCAAGACCCAACAAGAATATCAACCCATATTTGCTAAATCACACCCCAAGAATGGGGTTTTTAGCCACACATCAAGAAATAAGAAATTATACCTATCATGATAATGAAATCAATTGGGTATAATAAATTAAACCTTAAATTAAGCAAAGGAAAATGAATAGAGAAGACCCACTTCCAACTTGGGGAAGAAGAACTCCTTTCTTCAAGTCTCCACAAAAACCCTCTCCAAAACTTGAGAGAAAAAATATATCAGCTAAAGTATGTTCTAAAGTGAAAATAATAATAATAATTGTTCCACACTAGGACTAAAATTCTGACTAGTATTTATAGTTTTCACAGATTGTGCTGCGGAGGATTGTTTGGGGACATTAGTCGAGATCGCCGATGAACCCGGTGATCCGCCTTTTGGTCAGCTCATCGCCTTCAGTGTCTTGCCTTTAGCATCCTCGCATTCTGGATCATTGGGCGGTACAATACTGCTTTACAGAACTTATCGGCGACTCGCCGACTGCTTCTTTCCTCGCCTTTTGATCCACTTCCTTCAAGTCTTCGCATACTGGAACGAAGGGTGGTTCATGTCGTTTTGGCGACTCGCCAAGTTTAACTCGGCAATCCGCAGGATTCCATTTCTTGTTCTTTTCAGCCCTATTTGCTCTGTTTTGCGCGTAAGTGTCCATGCTTCCACTAAAACTTCAAATACCTGAAACTTCAGCATTTTAATCAGGTATTGAGATAAAACAAGCATTCAAGGACACTATTTCTATTAAAATAAAGCTCTAAATGAGTCCAACTTGTGAACTCATCACCGACTTGGTTCTTTCCTTCAAGGCTTAGCACACTGGAACTTTAGGCAGTCAGATAGCCACTTGGTGATTCGCCAAATGCCATTGGCGATCACCAGGCTTGCCTTTCTTCATTTCTTCAGTTTGTTTTGTTCCTTTTTGCATGTTAATGTCCTTGCATTGTTCCTCAATCCATGTACCTAAAAATCAAGGATTTATCATCAGTTTACGACACAAATTAAGCATTTGAGGACACTAAATCTATATAAATAAAGCCCTAAATGAGTCAAATTCTCGGACTCATCAACACCTCCAACTTAAATTTTTGCTTGTCCTCAAGTAAAACTCAAGTTTAGCAGTTCAATAAGGATGTCTAAAACAGTGCTACATATCACTCAACATGAAAGCACACAACAAGACTCAACTTACTCATTCAAGGATCAATTGTGCACTCAAAGATTCAACTTGTGACTCACCATTATCAAAGATGCTCAAGTTTACAATACTTGTTTCAAATGCAAGTTCAAGCTCAACAAAGGTACTCAAATGCCCTCACAACAAAGATGATTCCATACTCATACACAATTTCTCAACACTTTATAGTGCCGGAATCACATACTACTCTCACACTCACAAATATGAACACATGCATGACTTCACCCATAGGTTTACCCTTATTTTCCAATAAACATTCGCTTCAGCTCACTCAAGATCAAAAAGGTCTTTTCAAGGCTTGTAACGGGGTTGAGTGTAAATGTATGGTCATTTAGGCTCAGTGACTACTACCCTCATGCAATCAAGTTTACAATACTTGTTTCAAATGCAAGTTCAAGCTCAACAAAGGTACTCAAATGCCCTCACAACAAAGATGATTCCATACTCATACACAATTTCTCAACACTTTATAGTGCCGGAATCACATACTACTCTCACACTCACAAATATGAACACATGCATGACTTCACCCATAGGTTTACCCTTATTTTCCAATAAACATTCGCTTCAGCTCACTCAAGATCAAAAAGGTCTTTTCAAGGCTTGTAACGGGGTTGAGTGTAAATGTATGGTCATTTAGGCTCAGTGACTACTACCCTCATGCAATGTGGTCTGAACATCACCTTTCTTCCTTTTCTTTAACATTTTGATCATGCTCATAATTCATCCCCATTATTCAACTTCAAATGGAGTACCGGATACCCCATTTCTTTTGCAACTTTCACCACTTTATTTCACAATTTTTTCATTCTTCTTCTTTTATTTTCTTCATTTATTTTTATTTTACATAGAGGGGTTCCATTTTTTTCATGAACATTTCTCAAAAGGGGGATTTTTCACACTTCTTGAATTACCTGCTCTTTTCAACACACCCCCAACTTAGGCTTTTGGCGTACGTTAACTATTCAGACAAACCACACCCCATGAGAGTTATGAGTGCATGGATAAAGAGGGGTCACAATTGTTCAAGTTTCTTCCAAGAAAAAGGATAAGGCTTAAAGGGGTTCAAGCAAGGTTAACACATCTCACAAGGTTGGCCACAAAAGAAGTATATTGTCAAATTGTTTCACTCTTCAAAATTATTGCCTAAGATCATTTCAAGAGCTTGCATCACTTAGTCAACCAGACCAATGGGACAAATTCTAGGTGTCATCACACAATGTTCAAGATAAGCTCATCACACAAGACATTGTCACCAATATTAAACGAGACTCATTCGAGCTAGTGTGCAATGTTCATCAGAAGAGACTCCATTCGATAACCGGCTAGTCACAACGAAATGCAAAAAGTCCACATATTATCTATGCAACTTCATTTGGCCTCATCATAGTCGCGCATTCATTTTATTCAATTAAGAGCACTATGCAAGTCATCGGTATTGATCATAACCGATACTTAAATTTGCATAAGAACAACCACAATAACACACAAAAGAGGTGGCACAATTTTTTTCAAAATGGGTCAAAACCATTTTCATTTAAAACAAGGAGCCACAAGTTCAATTATCCATAAGATAAGATCAAAGACAATTAAAACACAAAACCCAATAATCATCAGTATTCACAAACAAAATAAAAAATACAAGAGGTAGGTATGGAAATACCTCACCCTACCCACAAAAGAAAAGCAGTTGTCCTCAAATGTAATTAAAAACAAAGAAATCACAAAAACAAAAGAGAGGGAGGTAAGTAATGATCTTGTCTACACAGTCGCTTTATATATTGGGGCATTAATGCCTGTGGTCAAACTTTGATCTTGGGCATCAGTGCCCGGGGTAACATTAACACTAGCTCCACTAGAGCCTGCCATGGAAGTCTCTGTCAGTGATGTCTGAATGATTGACTGTAATATCGTCTCCTCTAAATAAGGAAGGTCTCCATAGATGGTCGCCTCTGGGACATCGAGCTGCTCCTCATTTAATTCCTCCTCTGACTCAACATCAGCCACATCCTCCATAGTATCATCTCCGGTGGTAGCCGGAGGCATAACAGAATTGGCCAAGACATCATCACTGGGAAGTTAAGAGCCTCTACTGACTCAAATAGTGAAGTAAAGTCTGTGGACTTCAGCTGGTCCACATCCTTCCTCAACTCAGAAACCTCGACTTTCAAAGCTGTAACCTCAGTAGTAATCCCTTGTCGACTCTCACAAGTCTCTACTCTCGCTGTAACAGCATCAATAAATGTCTGGAGGGGTGTTAAAACAGTAGATATGGCTCGCTCAATCATCCAAGGCACCTCGGCCTCTAGCCAAGTAGCCCGCCCATTTGCAGAATGGGCTAGGTGCCCCATATTGAGGAGCATGGCCTGATGATTGGAGCTCTCGAGGCAGTGGTACCTGAAGTAGAAGGCTGGGAAACAGTGGTAGGACCTGGGGCTTGGAAAGGAGTGGAAGTAGATGTACTTGAAGGCCCAGAGGCCGGAGTAGGCAAAATTGCCTCTGCAGGTATAGACTTAACATCAACCTCTAGGGATGTATCCATCGGAGCTGCTCTCCTCCTATCCGCCTCATCCTGTGTGTACTCGACCTCAATACGCCGGATGTCTGTGGAGGATGTGGGTGTAACCTTGATGAGTCCACAATTTGGACTCATTTAGGGATATATTTTAATGAATTTAGTGTCCTCAAATGCATATTTTGTCTCAAAAACGGATGTAAATCCTTGAGTTTCAGGTATTTGGAATTAGAGACAAAGCATGGACACTATGGAGCAAAAAGGAACAAGGCAGCTGAAAGAACGAAGAAAAGAAGTCCTGAGGATCGCCTAATGCATTAGGCGAGTCGCCGAATGGCCTTAACCTCGCCCAAAGTTCAAGTGTGCTTAGCCCTGAAGGAAAAGATCAAGTTGGCGATGAAAGGGAGCAGTTGGCGCGTCACCAAACAGTACCACGAAGCGACACCATATCGCCCAATGATTCAAAACACGAAGATGCTAAAGGCAAAAGCTAAAAGGCAATGAACCAGACCAAAGGGCGGATCGCCGAGTGCATCGGCAATCTCGAATAACTACGCCGAGTGGTCCTTTACAACACAAATATTCGAAAACTATAAATACCCATTTAAATCTGTAGCTTAGTAATAAAGTTGTAGCGAATTATTACTGATTTTAATTTTTTTCAGTTTTGAGTTTTTAAAATTTTTGTGAGACATTGTTCTTGAGCTTTGAAGATTTTGAAGGTTTTCAATTCCAAGAAATTGGAAGTGGGCCTTGAAGAATCTTCATCCTTGGCGTGTTTAAAGACATTATTTATCGTACCCATTTGATGGAAACACTTATCGGTATCGATTTCTATCTCTTTTTCATGTCTAGCTAAAACTCCAATTCTTGGGGTGTGATTATGTGAATATGGGTTGAATTTACTGTTGGGTCTTACTAATTAATAGTTAATTTGCTGTTTAAATGTGATTTCGTTCAATAGTTGTGTATGAACTTAATGGAATTGTTGTAACACCCCTAAATATTAACCAATAGTCGCATGTCGATTTACCATTGCTTAATTATTACAATATGTTTTACTCTCATTTTGGGAACTTGAAATGTTGTGATAATTGCTAACTTGCTTAACATAAATTGTGACCATAATTTAAGGTATTGTATTGGGGTAATTTTGTAATATTCTAATTAGAATCATATATAACTTTAAAAGGAGGTGAGGGATATACATATAGGTGTATATGTATGCATTTTGGGCAGTACACAATTGTTTGGGCATCACCTTTGAAGGACAGCTGCCCAAGTGATAAACATCACTTATTTGACTATATATTTTCACACCTCCTTTAGTAAATTCGTTTTACTCAAGTCTTAGAACCTTAGAAACATATCTAAACAGATTGTTCTTCAAAATCACAAGAGAAAACTTGGCCCTTTTGGCTGGAATTCGAGAACACACACTTCTTTTTGGTAAGTGACGAAATCTATTTTCGAGCTGGGTAGTGTTTGGTATTTTATGCATATCTCTTTCTCTAGAACTTAGTTTACAGTGAATAAATATGATTTGGAACGCGAATTCGTAGACCTACAACTCTTATGTTTATGTAAAACTCTGATTTAGCTGTTATGGATTCGAAATATTGGATTCCACATGGGACAAGTTCTGTCCAGATTTTGAAATTACAAATTCTGTATGAACAACTGTTAGTGTTTTGAATATATCTTGTTGTACACAATATATTTTGCGGTTATTATTGTTTGTTTGCAACCCTAAGAGATGTATCTACATCTTTCATGAAGGTTATAAAGTCTAGTTTTGCCGTTTTCCTTTTCAAATCTAAGTTGCGACATGAGGTACTAGGCTGGCCAGAATCATTGTTTTGGGAGCATAGTAGTATTTGGACAAGCTAAGCTTACTTGTGATGATAATCTTGTTTTACATCAACATTATTAAACTGCTAGGAATTAAATAAGTTATTTAATTATATTTTTAAGGCTGTATATACTCGTGAACAAGTTTAGGACCTTGAAACGTTGGTTGGTCTACGGTCTGAACTCACGAAGTTGTGTTGGACTGTTTCTTTGCTAAAGCACTGAGGTTTGTGTATAAACTTGTACTTGTCACTCTTTTAACTTGCTGGTATATCTGAAGGTTGATCTTGGTACCTTGGTTACCTCTTGTCACTTTGCATTGTCTTGTTGGTATCCTTTAAGACGTTAAAGACGCTTGTGTAACTCGGCCACTTGTACGGATTGTTTGATCACTTGTCACTCTTGTTGGGACCTTGTCCTTCTTCTGGCTGTGACTTTGTCACTATTGGCATGCCTCTTGATTCATATCATTTGCCATCTTGACTCTGGATTTTTAGTCCGTCTTAAGAATGGAAGTTGTCCATTTTAAGTATGAACTAGAAAGTCATTTTTAATATGGTTCTTGGTTCTCTTGATTATTGGGCTTTGACCCTTCTTGATACAGGGCGTCGACCCTTCTTGATACCTGCTTGTGCTTGGTGTGACGACATGATGTATATATTGGGCGAGCCTTGTTAATTGAATCTGTTGGAAAATGGTGCTATGAGCGTTCTTGACATTTGGACCTCTAAATATCAAACTTGATACTCTTGATATATTGTTTACTCTATTTATTTATTATGTTCAATTATGCTGCCCATGACTTGAGAAAGTTAACTTGGTGAATCCGATGGCTCCGAACCTATAGTCTTGCACCACTAAGCTATATGCTTAGCGATAGTTGTTTTTATCGTAGGGAATGATTGAGTGGATGCATGAAGCTAGCCATTGGAGATGGAAATTTTGAGAGCCTTAAGGAAGATTCCATTTGCATATAGGCATCTATATTTTGTATAAACCTTGGGACTTGTACATGATCTATGTGTTGTATATTTAAATGAAATTTTGAGGACTAATTTGATCATGGCACCATGGGTTGTATTTTAAGTATGGCTCTATGTTTTGTTCTTTGGGGTGTGTAAGCCCAAGTCTTGTAATATATTAAATGTACCACTAATTTTGAATGATGGTGTGAAACATGAACCACCTAGTTTGGGTACTCGAAAGTTTGTAATATTCTCTTTATATCATTTTTACTAGTGTGAGGACAATATATGCATAAAAATCTCGTGAGCTAATGGCTTATATTATTTCGGAAGGGTCGCTTCAATTGTAGTTGCAGATATGATTTCATCTTCGTTTCTTTGGCTTGCTCGAGAGAGAGGTCTTAAGACCAAAACTACTGAATTGATAGCCAGTGGTTATTGGGTCGTCGTGGGTTCAGCTCGAGTGAGTGAATCCTAGACCTTCTCCCACACATTCAGCTCGAGAGAGTGAATGGGTTAAGGCGAAGGTTGAGTGAAATTGCGGCTTATCGGTGTTTGAGAGAAACCGATTTGATTCGGGGTAAGTTGCTTGAGAGAGAATTTACCCCACTAAAGTCTAGCTTAGTTAAAAATTTACAGCGATTTACTATCAATAGCATGTACCCAGTTGTTTGTTTGAGCCGATATTCCTTTCACATCCCAATAATCCCGTCTCCCTAATTCGAATCTCTATATTTTTGCTATTTTTGTTTCTTAGTTGAATACAAACCCCCCATTTGATAATTGACACTCGTGTCATGTCTTGAATTTATTATATTTTTACTCGTGAGTTATAATGATACTTAATTTTTAGTTTCATTTTGCTTGTTTATGTATTGTGAACAGGAAGTATGAGCGTAAACGACAGCAATGGCAGCCAAGTATGCCATCAAGATGACATTGGAAATCTCAACGATGTTAACGAGCCTCATGCTATTGACCCCAATCTCATGGGCGGTATTGGTGCCATTCGCTTACCTCCGGCCGAAGGGAATGCGGTATTCCACATCACGAGTACTATGTTGCAACTCTTGCAACTAAAAGGGTTTTTCAGTGGTTTGGCTCATGAGAATCCCCATGAGCACATTAGGAACTTCGTGGATGTATGCAGACCATTCTCTTTCAAGAATATCTCCCAAGAATCGGTCCGGTTGAGGTTGTTCCCGTTCTAGTTGATGGATGAGGCGTGCAAATGGCTGGCTGAATTGCCATGTGAATCAATCACTTCGTAGGAGGAGTTGGTCACCTCATTTCAAGCGCAATTTTCCCCTCCCTCGAAAATGATGACTCTTCGGGACAACATTCAGAGCTTCAAGCGTCTAGAAGGTGAGCCTATCCATGAAACTTGGCTGCGATTCAAAAGTTGGTGCTTCAATGCCCAACCCATGGCTTGCCTGATAACGTGTTGCTGCTGTATTTTTACCGGAGTTTGGATTCGGTAAATAAGGGTGTTGTTGACCAACTCTCTCCGGGGGGTTTGATGCAGCAACCTTATGTGATAGTTGCTCAACTTTTAGATGGCATGACTACCATAAACAGGGCGTGGTATACCCTGAAGACCAGGTCTCCCATCTCACGTTCAAGTTAACTAAGGAACAAATGGAGAAGGACCAAGAGAGAGACCAAAACATGGCCAAGATCATGACACAACTTGATATTTTGTCTAAAAATGTCATGGGGGCTGGTGCTTGAAGTGTCAATGCCATGGGTTTTAGGTGTGCTAATCCGGATGAGTCCAAGTTTGAAGCCTTGTATAATGAAGAGGTAAATTTCCTAGCCAACCAAGGCGGTGTCTATCGTTCAAACTACCCGAGGCAGGGTGGTAACCAAGGTTGGGCTAGGGATGAAGTTTGGAAAGATCGAGATCATGAATGGAGGGACAATAATCCGAATTGGAAGGATGGGGAGAATGATAGGTATGTGCCTCCCCACGAGCACCAAAAGCCAAAGGATTCGGAAGGTGGTCGGTCCGAGGATATGCTCTCTTGTATCCTCAACAAAGTTGAAGGGTCAAACAAGATTTTAAAGGAAATGAAAGAAGATGTGTCTACTCTTAGCCAGACCGTCACCTCCCATTCAGTATCGACCAAGCAGTTGGAGACCCAAATGGGTCATATAACGTCTCATCTCAACCCGAGACAGCAGGGGGATTTGCCTAGTGATACTATGGTTAACCCCAAGAATGATTTTTGAAGGTGGACTTGCGTCGTGCCGCGACGTTAACTAAGGCGTTGCTTGGGAGGCGACTCAAGACCCCTTATTACTTTATTTTGTTTTGATAAAATAATGGTGTGTTGATTGTGTAGGTGGAAGTGTGGAAAGTGTTTGAAAAGTGCAGATTGACGAGCATCCGGTCTATTTAGCGAATCACTGAAGAGGTCGGCGACCTCGACCTAAACCGCCGACAGACTCAAGACAATTTTACTTTGGAGTCTGTAAAACTTGGCGAACCTAGAATATTATTGGCGAATCGCCGACCATGTCGGCGTTCCCGACGGAGACCGCCGTTTTGACCCCTACAATAACTAGAGGTCCTATAAAATTCAGCGAAGTGAATGACTACTTCGCATTTCACCAAGTAGCTTGGCGAAGCATGATGTTTGACGTAATCAACTGACACTATTTCAGTTCAAGTGCTAAACGATCGCGTGTAGTGATATAACTCAACCAAAGGTTGGGATCATTCCCACAGAGAGTGGCTTTTAGAATTAATAGAAAAATAAAATCAAGTTCTAATTAGTCATAGCTATAAACATTATCGAATATAAACATACTAAATCTAAGGGGGGACGTAAGCGTCAATTATCAATGGGGATTTGTGTTAATTCACAACTAAAAAGAGCAAAAATATAAGGAAACTAGATATGGAGACGGGATTCTTGGGATGTGATAGGAATACAGGATAAACTAGACTATCGAGTACATGCTTTTGATAGTAAATTCTTGAACATTTGTGACTAGACTAGACTATAATGGAGGTAAATTCTCTCTCGAGCAACTTACCCCGAATCAACTCGGTTTCTCTCGAACACCGAGTTGCCGCATTAAGCACAACCTTTGCCTTAGCCCATTCATTCTCTCGAGCTGAATGTATGGGAGAAGGACTAGGGTTCACTCTCTCGAGCTGAACCCATGTCGACCTAATACCATCGGCTATCAATTTAGTAGTCTTAGTTTACGACCTCTCTCTCGAGCAAGCCAAAAACAGTAAGATGAAATCGTATTTGCAACTACAATCCCATTGAGTTCATACATAACTACTAAACAAAATCACATTTAAACAACAAATAAAACCATCAACAAGCAAGACCCAACAGATAATTTAATCCATATTCACAAATCACACCCCAAGAATTGAGGTTTTAGCTAGACATGTAAAAAAGATAAAAATTATACCAATATCAGTTTCCAATCAACTGGGTATAGAAGAATTAAGTCTTAAAATACGTCAAAAGTGAAGAATCTTCGAAACCCATGTCCAATCTCTCGGAGTTGAAACCCTTTGAATCTTCTAGGTCTTAGAACAGAGTCTCCAAAACCCTCTAAAACTTAAACTCTCTAAAATCTGTAAAAAGTTCGAATAATAGAAGTGATACTAAGCTAGAAATTTAAAACAAGTATTTATAGTGTTTGAAAATTTGTGCTGTGGAGGACCATTGGGCGCAGATAGTCGGCGATTCGCCTTTTGTTCGATTTCTCGCCTTCCTGCTTTTGCCTTCAGTATTCTCGCGTTTTGAGGCATTGAGCGATAGAAGTACTGCTTCGTGGAACTGATCGACGATGCGCCGACTGCTCCTTTTCATCGCGGGATTGACCTTCTCCTCTAGGGCTCAGCACACTGGAACAAAAGGCGATCACCAGGCCAATCGGCGACTCGCCAACAGGGAACGACGATCTTCAGGCCTTCATTTCTTCGTTCTTTTTTGCCAAGTAGTGTCCATGCTTTGCCTCAAACCCCAAATACCTGAAACTTAAGGGTTTACATCAATTATTGAGACAAAATATGCATTTGAGGACACTAATTCTATTAAAATATAGCCCTAAATGAGTCCAATTTGTGGAATCATCAACACCCCCAACTTAAACTTTTGCTTGTCCTCAAGTAAAACTCAAGTTCAGCAGTTCAAAAATGATGTCTCAAATAGTGCTACACAAGACTCAATCATGAATGTACACAACAAGACTCAACTTACTCATGCACGGATCAATTGTATACTCAAAGACTCAAATTGTCACACACCATTATCAAAGATTCTCAAGCTCACTATACTTGCTTTAAATGCAAGTTCGAGCTCAATAGAGGTATTTGAATGCCCTCACACAAAGAATGATTCCATATTCACACACAATGGTTTAATAAGTTAAAGTTCTGGAATCAAATGCAACGCTCACTCTCACAAAGAAGAACACAATTCATGCTTTCACCCATAGGTTTCCTCGTATTTTCCAATCAACAATTGTTTCAGCTCACTCAAGATCAAAAAGGTCTTTTCAAGACTTGTAATGGGGCTGAGTGCAAAGGTATGGTTATTTAAGCTCAGTGACTTTCATCCTCGTGAAATGTGGTGCTTTAAACACTCCCTTTCCCCTTCTTTCATCATTTTCTTTAATGTTCATAACTCATCCCATTATTCACTTCTTTGGATTGTTCGGAACCCCCATTTCTTTTGTACTTTATTCCATAACTTTTTCATTTTTTTTTTTGTATGGAGGGGTTACATATTTTTTTACACTATGGGTTAAAGGGGACTTTTCTTGCACTTCTTGACTTGCCTTCTCTTTTCACCATACCCCCTACTTAGGCTTTTGGTCTAAGTTGGCTAATTGATCAACCACGAGAATTATAGGTAGCAGATAAAGAAAGGTCATATTTTCATCAAGTTTCTTCCAAAGAAAGGTAAGGCTCAAGGGGTGTTCAAAAGAGGTTCGCACACTCACAAAGTAGGCCACAAAAGAGGTATACGTTAAATTGGCTCACACTCTTCGAAGTTGCCTAAGATCATATCAAGAGATAGTCTAACTTAGTCGACCGGACCAACGGGGAAAATTCTAGGTGTTATCATGCATGGTTCACAGTAAGATGATCACACAAGGCATCGACACCAAAGTCAAACAAGAATCCACACTTTCGCTAGTGTGCAACGTTCATCACAAGAGAATCAATTCGATAATTGGCTAGTCACAACGAGATGCAAAGAGTTCACATATTGACTATGTAACTTCAATTGGTCTCATCGTAGCCACACATTCATGTTCGTTCGATTATGAGCACTATTTGAGTCATCGATATTGATCAAAATTGAGACTCAAATTTGCTGAATAACAGCCACAGTCAAGTACATACAAGAGTGGGAGAGAAATTTGGAGGGGTCAAAATCATTTACAGTTTAAAACAAAAGTAGCCACAAGCGCAAACATCCACAAGAAAATAGTATAAACCACAATTTTAAGCACAACGACCCAACTATATAAACAAAACATGAATGTTATAAGCACACAAAGGTGGGCCACACCCCACCACAATCTAAAAACATTTGTCCTCAAATGCAAATAACTATATCTAATTATGAGAAGAAATAAAGACAGAGAGGGAGGTAAAGAGGGAATCCTGTCTAAACAGTCGCTCCATCTGTCTGGGCATCAGTTCCCGATGCCTCACCTTAACCCTAAGCATCAGTGCTCGAGGTCATCTTTGGAGGAACAATAGTGCCAGCTTCACCAAGTTCTGTTGATTGTTAGTCTGCCAGAAAGACATGCACTGCCCTATAGAATCCCTTGGCCCATGAAGGAATATTAGGGTCCAGGGTAATGGTTTTCCTGGCAGAAGTGGGCCTCTTGCCCTTGCCTTTCCCAGTGGTTGTGGGTAGTTTCGAAACTTGTCCTTTCGATGTAACTGCATCTTCCTTTATCGCAATCCCTTTGGACTTTTCTTGAGTTGGAGTTATTCTTTCGTAAAATTTTGAATTAGTCATGTCTACAAAATCTTGAAGAGAATTTAGAGAAACTTAAACAAAAGCTCATCAGAACAATTTCAAATAGACTCGCCAAACAAGAGGGCGACCCGCCAAATTTCTTGGGCGAGCTAGATCGAGCTCGCCTAAAGGATTAGCTCTAAAATTGCAGCAAATAGGAGATGAGAAAACCACTCGGCGTGTTGCCGTTAGCTTTCAGCGAACAAGGACAAGCTCGCTAAAAGTTCCAGTGCACAAATGCTAAGGGGTGCAGATAGAGGGCGAAATAGAAGTGATACTAAAACATAAACTCTCTAAAAACTGTAAAAAGTTCGAATAATAGAAGTGATACTAATCTAGAAATTTAAAACAAGTATTTATAGTGTTTGAAAATTTATGCTGCGGAGGACCATTCAGCGCAGTTAGTCGGGATCGCCGATACGCTCGGTGATCTGCCTTTTTGTCGATTTCATCGCCTTCCTGCTTTTGCCTTCAACATTCTCAGATTTTGAGGCATTGGGTGATAGAAATATTGCTTCGTGGAATTGCTTGGTGACGCGCCGACTGCTCTTTTTCATCGCAGAATTGACCTTCTCCTTTAGGGCTCAACACACTGGAACAAAAGGCGATATCCAGGCCTATCGGTGACTCATCAGTAGGGCTCGATGATCTTCAGGCCTTCATTTCTTCGTTCTTTTTTAGCCGCCTTATTCCTTTTTGCCAAGTAGTGTCTATGCTTTGCCTCAAACTCCAAATAAGTAAAACTTAAGGGTTTACATCAGTTATTAAGACAAAATATGCATTTGAGGGCAGTAATTCTATTAAATATAGCCCTAAATGAGTCCAATTTGTGGAATCATCAAAGCAAGACTAATGTCGCCGAATGGATGTGAACTGAATGGTTTTTCAGGCCAAAGGTTTAAAAGTTTCAAATTCATTCACTTTCCCTCAATTTTTATTTTCCCAAACTCACACCCGCACTCTAGTTTCTATATTTCCTGCATTTTTAGTGTATTTTAGTCATTTATTGGTGCTCAGATTGTGGATCACTTTGCTGTCTAGCATTTCAATATTCATTAATCGGTATCAAAGGTTAGTTTTTCCGAACCCCGAGATTATTTTATCGAAATTGTACTCATTTGCAATGATATTATCGTGTAGTTGTGTGCTGGGTCTCTCTGATAAAATTCGTATGTTTGAATGCTTGATTTAATTTGATAATCTTGCCCGTAATGTTTTGATTGTCGAAATCGCATAGGCTTGTGCTTAAAATGAAGTAATTTTCATGGGTATTATGCTTAGGTGTTATGGGTTTGAGCTTAATTTAACTAGTGCATCCTTTGATGTTGTTTTCAGGGGTTGCGGGGCAGAATTCGAGAAGTTGGGTTGAAAATAGGCACGTTGGGTAGTTTGGCGAGCTGGGTCGAGCTCGCCGAACCACTCGGCGTTTCACTTAATGTCCCCATCTCTCCTTTAATTTAATGCTTTATTTGATGATTGATTCTGTAACTTTCGGTGAGAAGCCTGAGGTCAACGAAAGCACTCGGTGACTTACTGAAAGTTTTCTTGATCGCCTTTTGTCTGCACCCCTGAACCCTTCTCACCCTATAGCTTTTGGCGGGCTAGCCCAGTTCGCGGAAGAAATTCGGTGACCCCCTAACGATTTCGGCGAGTCTGTCTGCACCTAATTCTCTGTGTGTTCGTTCAGATATTTCCTAACTTCTTTTCGAGGTTTTGTAGACATGACTAGATCAAAAGTAGCTGCAAGAATAATACCAGTCCAAGAGAAAGCTAATGGGATTACAATAAATGAGGATGCAACTACGTCCAAAGGCAAAGCTATGAAACTACCCACAACAGGTGAGAAAGGCAAGGCCAAAAGGTCCACTTATAACAGGAAGACCACTATTAGAGATACTAATTGAAATGACCCAAAAAGTTCTTAAAAATGTGCTTCCGAAGTTACCGGAAACTTGTTTAGCTATATATAAAAAAATCCGTTTCGTTTTTCGGAAATCCCACTTCATATTATTGTTTAGGGGCTCAAATTGAGTGGGAAATGGGTCTAACCCAAATTTTAGAGCAACCGTATCAAAATCCGAAATTTCCAAGTGAAGCCTTTTCGAGGGTCTACTTTGGAGGGTCATATCTCCTAGCACACAAATTATTGGGTGGAAAATAACATATCCATGGAAAGCCCTTTGAGTTAGCTACCTAACGCACTTCGTTTCACCTCATTCGGAGTTCGGACGAAGAAGTTATGACCATTTTCGTAAAATCTGTCCGAAGATGGAATTAGTTGAGTTGGGGTTGCCCAAGGAGATGGAATTAGTTCAT
>NW_006239482.1:151449-151565 GCF_000226075.1 Solanum tuberosum
ACTTCATATTCTTGTTTAGGGGCTCAAATTGAGTGGGGTATGGGTCTAAGCCAAATTTTAGAGCAACCGTATAAAAATCCGAAATTTCCAAGTGAAGCCTTTTTCGAGGGTCTACT
>NW_006239482.1:152492-162359 GCF_000226075.1 Solanum tuberosum
CAATTTCCAGTGAGCGTTTTTACTGTTCACCCACCTCATTTTTTTTTCTAAGTGTTGGACCACTTTTCCAAAGGACCAACATCAACCATGTGAGAGGTTTATATCTCACCACCTAGGATGCTTGGGGTGTGACCAACATCAACCATGTGAGAGGTTTATATCTCACCACCTAGGATGCTTGGGGTGTGACCAACATCAACCATGTGAGAGGTTTATATCTCACCACCTAGGATGCTTGGGGTGTGACCAACATCAACCATGTGAGAGGTTTATATCTCACCACCTAGGATGCTTGGGGTGTGACCAACATCAACCATGTGAGAGGTTTATATCTCACCACCTAGGATGCTTGGGGTGTGACCAACATCAACCATGTGAGAGGTTTATATCTCACCACCTAGGATGCTTGGGGTGTGACCAACATCAACCATGTGAGAGGTTTATATCTCACCACCTAGGATGCTTGGGGTGTGACCAACATCAACCATGTGAGAGGTTTATATCTCACCACCTAGGATGCTTGGGGTGTGACCAACATCAACCATGTGAGAGGTTTATATCTCACCACCTAGGATGCTTGGGGTGTGACCAACATCAACCATGTGAGAGGTTTATATCTCACCACCTAGGATGCTTGGGGTGTGACCAACATCAACCATGTGAGAGGTTTATATCTCACCACCTAGGATGCTTGGGGTGTGACCAACATCAACCATGTGAGAGGTTTATATCTCACCACCTAGGATGCTTGGGGTGTGACCAACATCAACCATGTGAGAGGTTTATATCTCACCACCTAGGATGCTTGGGGTGTGACCAACATCAACCATGTGAGAGGTTTATATCTCACCACCTAGGATGCTTGGGGTGTGACCAACATCAACCATGTGAGAGGTTTATATCTCACCACCTAGGATGCTTGGGGTGTGACCAACATCAACCATGTGAGAGGTTTATATCTCACCACCTAGGATGCTTGGGGTGTGACCAACATCAACCATGTGAGAGGTTTATATCTCACCACCTAGGATGCTTGGGGTGTGACCAACATCAACCATGTGAGGGGTTTATACCTTGCCACCAGGGTGTCCGGGTGTGAACGGCATCCCCCATCCTAAGTTGGGGTTATAGATTGGTTGGATCATGCATACACATATGATATCTACTATTAGTATAGAGTTACTTAAACATGTTTTGATTTCACTTTGATCATGCATCCTCATATTGTTATTCATAATGCCTATGAAACTATTTCTTGTATTTCGATTGTGTCCTTGTCTATTGTTGTGTTGCACCCCGCATACTTAGTACATTCCAAGTACTAACGCATATTTTGCCTACATGATGTCACCATGTAGGGACCGGAGCTACTCTTGATCCTTCTCTCCATTCACGTGGCTAGTACGACGCTTATCCGAGTTTGTTGGTGAGTCCTCAATGATTCGAGGGCTATGTTATGTTTCCTACTCCTATGTTTTGAGACTTTAGCTTGCAATTGTATTTTGACTATGAGGGGAGCCGGTAGAATGTCATGGCCCCGTCCTATCTATGTATGTAGAGGTGTGCGTTGGACAAGTATTTTGTAAATGAGCTTGACTCTTGTTCTATGATGTCATTTTGAAATGGTTTGCCCTTAGTCCCTATTTCCCGTTAATTAATGTTGAATGTACTTCCGCGACCGATGAAGTGTGATGACAAGTTTGAGAGGCTTGTTTGGGGTTCCTTCGGGTTCTTCATTCTCCATGTCATGTCTAGGCCCTAGGCTTGGGTCGTGACACTAATGTTCCTTCATGGACCCGGGGATTCTGTGCAGCTGTGCATGTCTTTCTGGAGAACTCGCACGTGACAACCCCTAGTGGATCTGGCACTGCCATTCCTCCTGAGGTAATCCTGAGCATTGATGCTCAGACTCAGAGTGATACATCTGGAACTGAGGCCCAAATGGATAGTGCGACTGTGTAGACATGACCCTCTCTTTACGTCCATCTCTACCTTACTTTATTTCGAATGATGGATGTTTTTATTTGCATTTGAGGAAAAATGTTTTTATTTGTGGTGGGGTGAGGCCCACCTTTGTGTGCTATTCTTGACTCGCGTTTATATTATGTATTTGGGTCTTTATGCTTAAAATTGTATTTTATACTGCTTTTCACGGATGTTTGAGCTTGTGGCTCATGTTTTAATTGTTAATGATTTTTGACCATTCCTAAAAATTTTTGCCACCTCTTGTATGTGTTGAATGTGGCTGTTCTCTTGCAAATTTGAGTATCGGTTTTGATCAATACCAATGACTTAAATAGTGCTCATAATCGTACATAAATGATTGCGCGGCTACGGCGAGGCCAATTGAAGTTGCATAGACAATATGTGAACTCTTTTCGTCTCATTGTGACTAGCCAATTATCGAATCGAGTCTTTTGTGATGAACATTGCACACTAGCTAGCGAAAGTGTGGAGTCTTGTTTAACTTTGGTGTCAATGCCTTGTGTGATGAGCTTACCGTGAACCGTGCATGATGACACCTAAAATTTGCCCCGTTAGTTCGGTCGACTAAGTAAGGCTATCTCTTGATATGATCTTAGGCAACTTCGAAGAGTGTGAGCCAATTTGAAATATACCTCTTTGTGACCTACCTTGTGAGTGTGTGTGAACTTCTTTTGAACACCCGTTGAGCCTTACCTTTCTTGGGAATAAACTTGATGAAAAACATGACCTCTCTTGATCCACTACCTATAATCCTCTTGATTTGTGGTTGATTTAATAGCCAACTTAGGCCAAAATCCTAAGTTGGGTGTGTGGTGAAAGAGAAGGCAAGTCAAGAAGTGCTAGAAAAGTCCCCTTTAACCCATGGTGTTGAGAAAAATGGGATCCCTCCATACAAAAAAAAGGAGAAAAAGAGAAGAAAAGATTGAAAAAGAAAAATTCGTGGAATAAAGTTATGAAAATGCAAAAAGGAATGGGGTTTCGAACAATCCATGGAGAGTGAATAATGGGACAACTTTTGAGCACTAAAGAAAATGATGAAAGAATAGGAAAGGAAGTGTTGTGAGCACCACATTTCATGAGGATAAAAGTCACTGAGCCTAAATGACCATACTTTTGCACTCAACCCCATTACAAGCCTTGAAAAGACCTTTTTGGTCTTGAGTGAGCCGAAGCAATTGTCAATTGGAAAATACGGGGCAAACCTATGGGTGAAAGCATGCATTGTGTTCTTCTTTGTGAGTGTGAGCGTTGTATTTGATTCTGGAGCTTTAAATGATTAAACCATTGTGTATGATAATGGAATCATTCTTTATGTGAGGGCATTTGAACACTTTAGTTGAGCTTGAACTTTCTTTTGAAGTAAGTGTTGTGAGCATGAGAATCTTTGATAATGGTGTATCACAACTTGAGTCTTTGAGTACATAATTGATCCTTGCACGAGTAAGTTGAGTCTTGTGTGTACATTCATGATTGAGTCTTGTGTAGCTTTGTTTGAGACATCCTTTTTGAATTGCTGAACTTGAGTTTTACTTGAGGATAAGACAAAGTTTAAATTGGGGGTGTTGATGAGTCCACAATTTGGACTTATTTAGGGATATATTTTAATGAATTTAGTGTCCTCAAATGCATATTTTGTCTCAAAAACTGAAGTAAATCCTTGAGTTTCAGGTATTTGGATTTAGAGACAAAGCATGGACACTATGGAGCAAAAAGGAACAAGGCAGCTGAAGGAACTAAAAAAAGAAGGCCTGAGGATCGCCTAATGCATTAGGTGAGTCGCAGAATGGCTCGCCCAAAGTTCCAGTGTGCTTAGCCCTGAAGGAAAATATCAAGTTGGCGATGAAAGGGAGCAGTCGGCGCATCGCCGAACAGTTCCGCGAAGCAACACCATATCGCCCAATGATTCAAAACGCAAAGATGCTGAAGGCAAAAGCTGAAAGGTGATGAACCAGACCAAATGGCAGATCGCCGAGTGCATCGACGATCTCGACTAACTGCACTGAGTGGTCCTTCGTAGCCCAAATTTTTGAAAACTATAAATACCCATTTAAATCTGTAGCTTAGTAATAAAGTTGTAGCGGATTATTACTGATTTTAATTTTTTTCAGTTTTGAGTTTTTAGAAGTTTTGTGAGACATTGTTCTTGAGCTTTGAGGATTTTGAAGGTTTTCAATTCCAAGAAATTGGAAGTGGGTCTTGAAGAAACTTCATCCTTGCGTGTTTGAAGACATTATTTATCGTACCCATTTGATGGAACACGTATCAGTATCGATTTCTATCTCTTTTTCATGGCTAGCTAAAACCCCAATTCTTGGGGTGTGATTATGTGAATATGGGTTGAATTTACGGTTGGGTCCTGCTAATTAATAGTTAATTTGCTCTTTAAATGTGATTTTATTCAGTAGTTGTGTATGAACTTAATGGAATTGTAGTTGCATAAATGATTTCATCTTCGTGTCTTTGGCTTGCTCGAGAGAGAGGTCTTAAGACCAAAACTACTGAATCGATAGCCGGTGGTTATTGGGTAGTCGTTTGTTCAGCTCGAGAAAGTGAATCTTAGACTTGATGAATTATGGCTAGAATCACCTAGTAATGAGGAATGTGATGAGAATTGCTTAAGAAGAAGCCTATTACTTGAATGTCTTGTAATCTAGATATGATTAATGATAGAATGAAGTAAAGATTTGAGATGAAGGCTTATAGTCATGAATGTTGAATCACTAGGGATGTGATGAATATAATCTAATGGATGGGTTTATGGTGAAAGGCCTATACTCACCTAATCTACTTTATGGATGCTTGAAAGTATGTAGCGATAGAATCACTTGAGCATGGATGGATTGTCAAGGACATCCTTCCATGAGAGATGAATGTTAAGCAAGGCATAACAAGTAAACCTTGGGGTGTATGCTTGGCTCCAAGTGGATATTGAAAATGAGATGGAGTGTCACACAAGAAAGGTTCTGGGCTCCAAGTAGTAAGGAGAAGCACCTAGTTGATGTGAGCACTATCCAAGAACAAGGGGGAACTCTTACGCAGTAGAGTGTGGGTTTTCCCATAGTTAGGTATCATGAGATGGGATCCTTCATGTAGTTGAGTCATGATTCCTAGTAGAAATCTCCATATCCAATGAACTAAGGCATGCTTGAGAAGCATCTCATAGTGTTCAAAGCATAAGGAACTAAGGCTTACTTAATGAAGTAACGCATAGTGTTCTAGAGTGTAGATGGACTTAGACTTGCTTAAGCTAGCATCTCATAGGGTCCATGAAGTGAAGGAACTTAGAAATACTTGAGAGAGTATTTCATAGAGTTCAAAGTATAAGGGAGTTAGACATACTTAAGTAAGTATCTCAAAGTATCCATGCTAGTAATGCACTTAGACATACTAAAAGTGGTATCTCATAGGGTTCAAGTTATAAATGAACTAAGATGTGCTTAAGAGAGTACCTCATAGTGTTCTAAAGATAAAAAGTGGAACTAGTTTCCAAACTTATAAATACTAGAAAGAGGACCTAAAAGTAATACTTAGCATAAGTATTATTATGGGATGTTATGAATGCATTGCACAAGTATGGCTTAAGATTACTAAGTAGAGTGAGTTAAGATGGGATTGTGCCACAATTGCCTTCCTTGCTATAGTTGACTAAAGGTGAGAAATTCCCTTAGTTATGAGAAGTTAAGTTAATAATGAGACCAAAGTAAGGTGAATATGACTAGGATGGCTTTAGGGTCATGCTTAGTGTGAAGGGTATTATGGGATGCTTTTCATGCATTGGATAGGTGTGCTTTGAGGTTACGTAGAAGTATGGTATCCTTATGGTAGAGAGGCCTAGAGAATTAGACCATGTATATATACCATGATTAGGATGACCAAGAAGGGATACATGGCTTGGGTAGTATTATGGGATGCTATTCTTGCTTTGCACTTGTATGCTTTTGAGGTTACTTGGGAATGGTACTATTATGACATAGATGACTAATAGTGAATAATGCTTATATGATGCTTATGCTGAAGAATTGGCTTATTGTGATATATTTCCTATGCTCGTTTATTATGTCTTATGTCGACTTATGTTTATCCATTGCTTATGTTGGAGATTACGCCTATGACTATGTTATTATCTCTTATGAGCATGTATTATGTTGACTAACCACTTTGAGATGTTTATGTTGGTATGTTAGCTTTCATACTTGGAACATTTTGTATCAACTCATATTGCCTACATTATAATCAAATGTAGGGTGTTGGGATACTGAGTTGCTTGGAGGCTAGGTTCCTAGGTGCAAGAAGATTGAAGATTGGTGAGTCCTGATAGCTTCGAGGACAGACCCCTTATGTTTCATTTATGTCTTTTCTTATGTTTTAGACTTTATGTGGGCTGCGTCCCAAGACTTTTATTCATGTTATTCATAGATGGTTTGAGACGAAGATGTTAGAAATACTTCCACTTTTATGAAATGTTTTTGGTATTATGCTTTAAATAATGTTTTAAATTCTCCCTACTTTTTTACGATCTTTTGATATGATAATGCTAAGGGCTTTTATAGTACGTCGTGTTACAACTAACGGGTGCTCTCGGGTCGTGACAAACTTGGTATCAGAGCATAAGGTTTTTTGGATAAGTTTTAGGATGTCTCAAACCACGTCTAGTATAGCCTTATTCATCGATGTGAGCCGCGACAAATCTATGAATAAGAGGCTATGGGATGTTTAGGAAAAGTCTCACTTCATCATTCTTTTAGTCGTGCCATAGAGTTTGGCTTTAGTTGGCCCTTCTTGTAATTCGTGCCTTTGGTTGTTTCATGGTATGGCTAATACTAGGGATAATGCTAGGAGGGTTGAGGAAGATGATGAGGGACAAAAGGTTCCTCTTCAAGTTCCAAATCAAGTCCCTACACAGGCTCCTCCTCATGTCCCTATTGATGAAGGAGCTATGACTAACATGGAGATAAGGGCGGCTCTCCAAATATTGACTCAAGCCGTTACGACCAAAGTCAATAAGGAAGTATTATCCCTGGCTAATAATAGGAATATAGTTGCTTCGAAGGTGAGAGAGTTTTTGAGGATGAACCCTCCGGAGTTTTATGGCTCCAAGGTGGAGGAAGACCCTCAAGGTTTCATAGATGAGGTGTATAAGGTGCTTGCCATCATGTGTTTAACTACGGTAGAGAAGGCAGAGTTAGCTGCCTATCAATTGAGGGATATAGCTCAAATTTGGTATGAGCAATAGAAAAATAATAGGCCATTAAGAGCGGGTCCCAATAGTGTGGGAAGTGTTCAAAGAAGCATTTCTAGATAGGTTCTTTCCCCTAGAATTGAGGGAACGGAAGATGCAAGAATTCATCAACCTCCGTCAAGGAGGTATGGGTGTAAACGAGTATGCTCTTAGGTTCACCCAACTATCTAAGTATTCCCCAACTCTAGTGGCGGACTCAAGGGATAGAATTTATAAGTTTGTGATGGGAGTGCCCGAATTAGTAGAGAATGAGTGTCGTTCGGCAATGCTTATCCCTAGTATGAACATTTCAAATCTTATGGTTCATGCCAAACAAGTTGAGGAGCAAAAGCTCAAGAAAGTGAATAGGGAGGTAAAGTGGGATAGGACGAAGGATGCGAACTTTACTAATGCTAAGTCTGATGGACAAGATAGGCCTAGGACTAAACCAAGGTACTCTGGCCAAGATTCTTCCAAGCCTACTTGCTCCAAGTGTGGGAGGAGTCATTATGGTAAGTGCCTATCCGTCATGGATGGTTTCTATGGGTGTGGAAAGGTTAGGCACAAAGTGAGGGATTGCCCGATTTTTAAGGCTAAGGGAAGGGAGGATAAGATAGCTGCCTCTAGTGATCCGGATGAGGGTACTCAAAAGAAGTATAACTTTTATGCTCTCCAATCTAGAGAAGATCAAGAGTTATCTCCTTATGTCTCTTCCGATATGTGCTTCTTTCATGTTTTAGAAAATTTCCAAATTTCTTGTCATTTGTGATTATTATGTTGGACTTGTTGTTGTCCTTGCTATGATTGATGTTTAGAAAAGCAATGTATGGGCTTACTCCAACGGGGGAGATAGTGTGCCTATTCCATAATGTATTTACATGATTATGTGTTGCCTTGATTTCTTTGTATGTATGTTTATAAAGGTGTGCCTTGTTAGAATTGATCTAATTGCATTGTGTTGCCTCTTGTTGTAGCATCTTTGAATCGATGTGCATTTTAGGCTCCGTGAGTTTTATGTTGAGCATGTTGTAGCTTGGAGATGGTAGTTCCTCCTTGGAAATGAGTAAGTAAGTTTCTTTCATGAATTTTGAGTTGGTAGATGTAGTTCCTAATTCCTTGAGTTGCGTTAGGTCTGATTAAATTGGAATTGAAGTTTCCTTAGTTGGTTGTGAGCATGTAGGTGTAGTGCATGCATGATGGGCTGCTAGTCTAGAGCCATTCTCTTTAAGAAGTGTTTAGAAAGGTCATTCAAGGACGAATGTTCCCAAGGGGGAGATATTGTAATGCCCTAGAAATTAGTAGACTAAACTAGAGCCAAGAGTTAGGGTTCTAGAATGTGTTATTGAAGATTAGAGTCATAAATGAGAGTTTTCATGTTTAGAATGAGGGGTTAGTGGTTGAAAGTTAGGAATGTGTTAGAACTATTAGCTTAGAAGACCTTTTAGAGTATTAGTTAAGTTTTGGAAGGGCATGTGATAAGGAAAAACGACAAGCCTAAGCCATAGGGCCAAGGCTGCCCAACCTTGGCAACGAACTGCCCAGGGACCATGACGACTTTAATGGCTAGTGGTGATGACCATGGATCTTGAAAGGGTCCGTGAAGTTCCCTTAGACTCATCTAGGCATGGTCCAAGAATCCTAGCTACTGGCTAAGGAACCACAGACCACTTTACGAACCATGGTCAAGACCATGACTTGTGGGAAGGCCCGTGGTCTTTCCTTAGTGCATTGTGAGCTTCGGGAGGTAAGGTGGTACACTGTTCAAGGGACCACGGGAACCTTATCATTTCGTGGTGCCCTTGACGGTCCGTAGAGAGGGGCATGGTGCCTGGCACCAAGGCTGCCTAGTGAGGGTCAAAGTCGTAAATTCCCAAACGTGTAGATAAATTATCGGGTCATTTTATATGGGTTTGATACAACTATTAATATATTTTATAAGTCTTTTAACACCCTTTTTATTCATTTAGAATCAAAACCCCAAATCCCTTCTCTCTCAAATAATATTCTCTCTAGAAAACCTAAGAAGAAGAAGAAGAAGGAGAAGAAGAGAAGGAGGCTAGGTCGAATCTTCCTGAAGCAAGATTAGTAGGGCTTTGAATTAAGGTATGTTTAGCTTTTCATCTATGGATTCTTCCAACCATAGAGACCCCTAAGATTTTCCCTAATTTGTGAAGAAGAACCCCAATCTAAGCTAGGGTTATTTCCAATGTGTGGGTATGATTCCAAAGTGTTGAATATAATCTAATGGGTGGGTTTATGGTGAAAGGCCTATACTCACCTAATCTACTTTATGAATTCTTGAAAGTATGACGTGATAGAATCACTTGAGCATGGATGGATTGTCAAGGACATCCTTCAATGAGATATGAATGTTAAGCAAGGCTTAACAAGTAAACCTTGGGGTGTATGCTTGGACCCAAGTGGATATTGACATTGAGATGGAGTTTCATAAAAGAAAGGTGTAAGATCCGGCGAGTTGAAATAATTATGAAGAGGCTTAGAATTGGAAATAGTCATTTTTGGAAAGATTTAAAAATCTGGAAATTTGGCTATGGAAAAAGGGTGAGTTTTGGCCAACTTTGAGCAGTCATAACTTCTAGATCAGGATGAGTTAGGTGCAGTTCAAGTTATGGTTGCAAAGCTCGTGGAATGGTCTTTCTAAC
>NW_006239482.1:163399-163542 GCF_000226075.1 Solanum tuberosum
TTCATTTCTCAAAAGCTATTAGGGAACTATGTATTCCCAAAGAAGTTTCTAAATGTTGTTACATTTAAGTAAGAAAGGGACTATGGTTTCAAAAGAGCCTTTGGGCTAGTTTTCAAGAAAAAGGAACATCGTTTCCAAGTGAG
>NW_006239482.1:164349-184608 GCF_000226075.1 Solanum tuberosum
GTTTTGCGTTATCAGGATGTTGCGGGGTCTGTCCCAAAATCCATCTCAATATTTTTAGAGGCTTCATAGACAGTCAGTCAGTTAGTATTGAGTCTCTCATCTATGTATTTATGTAAAAATTCTATTTTGAGACTCGTGTTGCCTTTTGGCATGTTGTGCATTAGTTGGTGGTTTTATAACCTTTCATTGCATTGAGTTGTGCTGTTGAGTTAAGTTTCCGCTGAGTTAAGAAAGCCAGGGCAAGGGTTCGCTTGGGGCCAGCAATGGTCTCCGAGTGCCGGTCCCGCCCAGGGTGTAGGCTCGGGGCCTGACAAACTTGGTATCAGAGCACAGAGTTCAAGAGTCCTAAGGAGTCTATGAAGCCATGTCTGTAGAGTCCTAGTTATCGATGTAAAGCGCTCCACATCTATAATTGGGAGGATGCAACATTTACGAAGATTTCTCACTTCTTTCACACTCATCTCGTGCGTTAGAGTTTATCTCTAAAGAGTTTCTTCTTAATACGTGCTTGCGCGTGTTTTCAGATAGTCATGCCTCCACGAAGAGTTGGCAGAGTGCGTCTTCCTAGACTTTGTGAACCCTTTTGTGTTTCTAAATATTTTTACATTTAAGTAAGAAAGGGACTATGATTTCCAAAAGAGCCTTTGGGCTAGTTTTCAAGAAAACGGAACATCGTTTCCGAGTGAGCCTTTGGGCTAAATTTTGAGTAATTATCTCAACTAAAGAAAGATGTGTTTAAAACACTTATGAGCTAAAGTATTTTGGTAGTAGTATCGAGCACCGATTTGGGGACGCGAGTTCATATTAAACTCAACTCTATATAAGAACCATGTAGCCAACATGGGAGTTAACGGGTCATAATTTTAGATGAACCCGTAAAGTTAAGCTAGTGGATCCACTTAGTAAAGTTAGCTTCCTATATCACGGCAAGGTATAGGATGATCCTCAGGCAACGTGAGCTAAAACGTTGTATCACCACTCAGATTCATAGTGGTGGTTTGTCGGTTACAGAAACTGCCACAGTAGAAATTGCATGGTTCCTCGAGGGTTCTTCATGGGGGTATGGGACTTCATTCATACATTACACAAGTAGTCCTTGAGAGGAAGCATGGTATTTTCATGATATTATAATATGATTTTTACGTCATGTTTTAAGAGTTTTACAAGCTTTATATATTGCATGTGTCTTATTGCTTTATATATGGAGTTTAGTTATTCATGAGTTGAACAGAGCCACGGTAAGTGTTCTCTTGTACTCTTTTCAAGCTTAAGTTGTGGTTTAGCTTTCCAGCTCGCATACTCGGACATTCAATGTACTGATGCCAGTTAGTCTGCATCTTATGACGATGCAGACACAGGTACTCCGGATCAGCATCCTGTATGCCGTTGATCCAGCTGAGCACTCCATAGTTAGTGGTGAGCCTCCTTGCTTTCCGGAGGACTCAGATATTTTGTTTCTTTTAGTTTTGCGTTATCAGGATGTTGTGGGGTCTGTCCCAACATCCATCTTAGTATTTTTAGAGGCTTCATAGACAGTCAGTCAGTTAGTATTGAGTCTCTCATCTATGTATTTATGTAAATATTCTATTTTGAGACTCGAGTTGCCTTTTGGCATGTTATGCATTAGTTGGTGGTTTTATAACCTTTCATTGCATTGAGTTGTGCTGTTGAGTTAAGTTTCCGCTGAGTTAAGAAAGCCAGGGCAAGGGTTCGCTTGGGGCCAGCAATGGTGTCCGAGTGCTGGTCCCGCCCAGTGTGTAGGCTCGGGGCCTAACAAAAGGTTCTGGGCTCCAAGTAGAAGGAGAAGCACACCTAGTTGATGTGAGGATTATCCAAGAACAAGGGGGAACACTTACTTAGTTGAGTGTGGGTTTCCCATAGTTAGGTCACATTAGATGGGACCCTTCACGTAGTTAAGTGAAGGTTCCTGGTAGAAATCTCCATATCCAATGAACTAAGACATGCTTGAGAAGCATCTCATAGTGTTCAAAGCATAAGGAACTATGACTTACTTAATGAAGTAACTCATACTGTTCTAGAGTGCAGATGGACTTAGACTTGCTTAATCTAGCATCCCATAGGGTCGATGAAGTGAAGTAACTTAGACATACTTTAGAGAGTATCTCATAGAGTTCAAAGTATAAAGGAGTTAGACATACTTAAGTAAGTATCTCATAGTATCTATACTAGTAATGAACTAAGACATACTAAAAGTGGTATCTCAGAGGGTTCAAGTTATAAATGAACTAAGATGTGCTTAAGAGAGTACCTCATAGTGTTAGAAAGATAAAAAGTGGAACTAGGTTCCAAACTTAGAAGTACTAGAAAGAGGACAATACTTAGCATGAGTAGTATTATGGGATGCTATGATTTCATTGCACAAGTATGGCTTAGGGTTTCTAAGTAGAGTGAGTTAAGATGGGATTGTGCCACAGTTGCCTTCCTTTCTATAGGTGACTAAAGGTGAGAGATTCCCTTAGTTATGAGAAGTTAAGTTATTAATGAGACCAAAGTAGGGTGAATATGACTAGGATGGCTTCAGGGTCATGCTTAGTGTGAAGGGTATTATGGATGCTTTTAATGCATTGCACAGGTGTGCTTTGAGGTTACGTAGAAGTATGGTACCCTTATGGTAGAGAGGCCTAGAGAATTAGACCTTGTATATATACAATGATTTGGATGACCAAGAAGGGATACATGGTTTGGGTAGTATTATGGGATGCTATTCTTGCTTTGCACTTGTATGATTTTGAGGTTACTTGGGAATGGTACTATTATGACATAGATGACTAATAGTGAATAATGCTTATATGATGCTTATGCTGAAGAATTGGCTTATTGTGATATATTTTCCTATGCTCGTTTATTATGTCTTATGTCGACTTTATGTTTATCCATTGCTTATGTTGGAGATTACGCCTATGACTATGTTATTATCTCTTATGAGCATGTATTATGTTGACTAACCACTTTAGTAGATGTTTATGTTGGTATGTTAGCTTTCATACTTGGAACATTTTGTATCAACTCATATTGCCTACATTATAATCAAATGTAGGGTGTTGGGATACTGAGTTGCTTGGAGGCTAGGTTCCTAGGTGCAAGAAGATTGAAGATTGGTGAGTCCTGATAGCTTCGAGGACAGACCCCTTATGTTTCATTTATGTCTTTTCTTATGTTTTAGACTTTATGTGGGCTGCGTCCCAAGACTTTTATTCATGTTATTCATAAATGGTTTGAGACAAAAGATGTTAGAAAAACTTCCACTTTTATGAAATGTTTTTGGTATTATTCTTTAAATAAAGGTTTAAATTCTCCCTACTGTTCTACGATCTTATGATATGATAATGCTAAGGTCTTGTATGCGACCCCTTCGGGGTCTAGTACGTCATGCTACGACTAAGGGGTGCTCTCGGGTCATGACAAACCTGGTATCAGAGCATAAGGTTTTGGGATAAGTTTTAGGATGTCTTAAATCACGTCTAGTAGAGTCTTATTCATCAGTGTGATTCGCGACACATCTATGAATAAAAGGCTATGGGATGCTTAGGAAAAGTCTCACTTCTTCATTCTTTTAGTCGTGCCATAGAGTTTGGTTTTAGTAGGCCATTCTTTTAATCCGTGCCTTTCGTTGTTTCAGGGTATGGCTATACTAGGGCAAATTCTAGGAGAGTTAAGGAAGATGATGAGGGGCAAGATGTTCCTCTTAAAGTTCCAAATCAAGTCCCTGAACAAGCTCCTCCTCAAGTCCCTATTGATGAAGGAGCTATGACTAACATGGAGATACGGGCGGCTCTCCAAATATTGACTCAAGCCGGTACGACCAAAGTCAATAGGGAAGTAGTATCCCCGGCTAATAATAGGAATATAGTTTCTACGAGGGTGAGAGAGTTTTTGAGGATGAACCCTCCGGAGTTTTATGGCTCCAAGGTGGAGGAAGACCCTCAGGGTTTCATAGATGAGGTGTATAAGGTGCTTGCCATCATGGGTTTGACTACGGTAGAGAAGGCAGAGTTAGCCGCCTATCAATTGAGGGATATAGCTCAAATTTGGTATAAGCAATAGAAAAATAATAGGCCATTAAGAGCGGGTCCCAATAGTGTGGGAAGTGTTCAAAGAAGCATTTCTAGATAGGTTCTTTCCCCTAGAATTGAGGGAACGGAAAATAGCAAGAATTTATCAACCTCCGTCAAGGAGGTATGGGTGTAAACGAGTATGCTCTTAGGTTCACCCAACTATCTAAGTATTCCCCAACTCTAGTGGCGGACTCAAGGGATAGAATGAATAAGTTTGTGATGAGAGTGTCCGAATTAGTAGAGAATGAGTGTCGTTCGGCAATGCTTATCCCTAGTATGAACATTTCAAGTCTTATGGTTCATGCCAAACAAATTGAGGAGCAAAAGCTCAAGAAAATGAATAGGGGGGTAAAGAGGGATATGACCAATACCAAGGTACTCCGGCCAAGATTCTTCCAAGCCTACTTTCTCCAAGTGTGGGAGAAGTCATTATGGTAAGTGCCTAGCCGGCATGGATGGTTGCTACGGGTGTGGAAAGGTTGGGCACAAAGTGAGGGATTGCCGGTTCTTAAGGCTAAGGGAAGGGAGGATAAGAAAGCTGCCTCTAGTGATTTGGATGAGGGTACTCAAAAGAAGAATAAGTTTTATGCTCTCCAATCTAGAGAAGATCAAGAGTGATATCCTCATGTCCCTTGCGGTATTTGCTTCTTTCATGTTTTAGAAAATTTCCAAATTTCTTGTCTTTTGTGATTGTTATGTTGGACTTGTTGTTGTCCTTGCTATGATTGATGTTTAGAAAAGCAATGTGTGGGCTTACTCCCAAGGGGGGAGATAGTGTGCCTATTCCATAATGTATTTACATGATTATGTGTTGCCATGATTTCTTTGTATGTATGTTTATGAAGGTGTGCCTTGTTAGATATGATCTAATTGTATTGTGTTGCCTCTTGTTGTAACATCTTTGAATCGATATGCATTTTAGGCTCCGTGAGTTTTATGTTGAGAATGTTGTAGCTAGGAGATGTTAGTTCCTCCTTGGAAATGAGTAAGTATGTTTCTTTCATGAATTTTGAGTTGGTAGATGTAGTTGCTACTTCCTTGAGTTGCATTAGGTATGATTAAATTGTAATTGAAGTTTCCTTAGTTGGTTGTGAGCATGTAGGTGTAGTGCATGCATGATGGGTTGCTAGTCTAGAGCCATTCTCTTTAAGAAGTGTTTAGAAAGGTCATTCAAGGACGAATGTTCCCAAGAGGGAGATATTGTAATGCCCCAGAAATTAGTAGACTAAACTAGAGCCAAGAGTTAGGGTTCTAGAGTGTGTTATTGAAGATTAGAGTCATAGATGAGAGTTTTCATGTTTAGAATGAGGGGTTAGTGGTTGAAAGTTAGGAACGTGTTAGAAGTATTAGCTTAGAAGACTTTTTAGAGTATTAGTTAAGTTTTGGAAGGGCATGTGCCAAGGAAAAAGGGCAAGCCTAAGCCAAAGGGCAAAGACTGGCCAACCTTGGCAACAAACTGCCCAGGGACCACGAACACTTTAGTGGCTAGTGGTGATGACCACGGACCATGAAAGGGTCCGTGAAGTTCCCTTAGACTCATCTAGGCATGGTCCAAGAATCCTAGCTACTGCCTAAGGAACCACAGACTACTTCACGAACCGTGGTCAAGACCACGACTCGTGGGAAGGCCCGTAGTCTTTCCTTAGTGCATTGTGAGCTTCGGGAGGTGAGGTGGTACACTAGTAAAGGGACCATGGGAACCTTAACGTGCCGTGGTTCCCTTGACGGTCCGTAGAAAGGGGCATGGTGCCTGGCACCAAGGCTGCCTAGTGAGGGCCAAAGTCGTAAATTCCCAAACGTGTAGATAAATTATGGGGTTTTTTTTATATAGGTCTTATACAACTATTAATAATTTTTATAAGTCTTTTAACACCCTTTTAAGTCATTTAGAATCAAAACCCCAAATCCCTTCTCTCTCAAATAATCTTCTCTCTATAAAACCTAAGAAAAAGAAGATGAAGAAGGAGAAGGAGAAGAAGAGAAGATGGCTAGGTCGAATCTTCCTGAAGCAGGCTTAGCAGGGCTTTGAATTAAGGTATGTTTAGATTTTCATCTGTGGGTTCTTCCACCCATAGAGACCCCTAAGATTTCCCCTAATTTGTGAAGAAGAACCCCAATCTAAGCTAGGGTTATTTCCAATGTGTGGGTATGATTCCAAAGTGTTGGATAATACTTGTTTATGGCTAATTTGGAATTTAATTGTGATACTTTGATGAAATTATGTGGTTTCAATGGTTAACCCTAGTTTTCTTAATTAGTTGGATGATTTGTGGGTTAATGCCATTAAAGGGCAATTTGAAGGTTCATGAGTGACCTTCTTGTATCAATGTCATGAGTAGGAATTGTTCAAGGTTAGAAACACATAATCATGAATTGAACTTAGACTAATTGAATATTATTGATCTTGTCTTGTAGGGTTGGAATTGAACCTTTAAGATGAATTATGGCTAGAATCTCCTAGTAATGAGGAATGTGGAGAGAATTGCTTAAGAAGAAGCCTATTACTTGAATGTCTTGTAATATAGATATGATTAAGGATAGAATGAAGTAAAGATTTGAGATGACGGCTTGTAGTCATGAATGTTGAATCACTAGGGCTTGAGAGTAGAGTCAATGTGATGAATACAATCTAATGGGTGGGTTTATGGTGAAAGGCCTATACTCACCTAATCTACTTTATGAATGCTTGAAAGTATGACGTGATAGAATCACTTGAGCATGGATGGATTTTCAAGGACATCCTTCCATGAGAGATGAATGTTAAGCAAGGCTTAGCAAGTAAACCTTGGGGTGTATGATTGGCTCCAAGTGGATATTGACAATGAGATAGAGTGTCACACAAGAAAGGTTCTGGGCTCCAAGTAGAAAGGAGAAGCACACCTAGTTGATGTGAGGACTATCCAAGAACAAGGGGGAACAATTACGCATTAGAGTGTGGGTTTTTCCATTGTTAGGTCTCATGAGATGGGATCCTTCATGTAGTTGAGTCAAGGTTCCTAGTAGAAATATCCATATCCAATGAACTAAGACATGCTTGAGAAGCATCTCACAATGTTCAAAGCATAAGGAACTAAGACTTTCTTAATGAAGTAACTCATACTGTTCTAGAGTGTAGATGGACTTAGACTTGCTTAAGCTAGCATCTCATAGGGTCCATGAAGTGAAGTAACTTAGACATACTTTAGAGAGTATCTCATAGAGTTCAAAGTATAAAGGAGTTAGACATACTTAAGTAAATATCTCATAGTATCCATGCTAGTAATGAACTAAGACATACTAAAAGTGGTATCTCATAGGGTTCAAGTTATAAATGAACTAAGATATGCTTAAGAGAGTACCTCATAGTGTTAGAAAGATAAAAAGTGGAACTAGGTTCTAAACTTACAAGTACTAGAAAGAGGACAATACTTAGCATGAGTAGTATTATGGGATGCTAAGTAGAGTGAGTTAAGATGGGATTGTGCCATATTTGCCTTCCTTGCTATAGTTGACTAAAGGTGAGAGATTCCCTTAGTTATGAGAAGTTAAGTTATTAATGAGACCAAAGTAGGATGAATATGACTAGGATGGCTTCAAGGTCATGCTTAGTGTGAAGGGTATTATGGGATGCTTTTCATGCATTGCACAGGTGTGCTTTGAGGTTACCTAGAAGTATGGTACCCTTATGGTAGAGATGCCTAGAGAATTAGACCATGTATATATACCATGATTAGGATGACCAAGAAGGGATACATGGCTTGGGTAGTATTATGGGATGCTATTCTTGCTTTGCACTTGTATGCTTTTGAGGTTACTTGTTAATGATACTATTATGGCATAGATGACTAATAGTCAATAATGCTTATATGATGCTTATGATGAAGAATTGGCTTATTGTGATTGTGATATATCTCCTATGCTCGTTTATTATGTCTTATGTCGACTTATGTTTATCCGTTACTTATGTTGGAGATTACGCTTATGACTATGTTATTATATTTTATGATCATGTCTTATGTTGACTAACCACTTTGAGATGTTTATGTTGGTATGTTAGCTTTTATACTTGGTACATTTTGTACTAACTCATATTACCTACATTATATTCAAATGTTGGGTGTTGGGATATTAAGTTGCTTGGAGGCTAGGTTCCTAGGTGCAAGAAGATTGAAGATTGGTGAGTCCTCTTAGGTTCGAGGACAAACCCCTTATGTTTCATTTATGTCTTTTCTTATGTTTTAGACTTTATGTGGGCTGCGTCCCAAGACTTTTATTCATGTTAGTCATAGATGGTTTGAGACAAAGATGTTAGAAAGACTTCCACTTTTATGAAATGTTTTTGGTATTATTCTTTAAAGAAAGTTTGAAATTCTCCCAACTTTTCTACGATCTTATGATATGATAATGCTAAGGGCTTGTATGCGACCCCTTCGGGGTCAAGTACGCCGTGTTACGACTAGGGGGTGCTCTTGGGTCGTGACAGTCTCTCTCTTGAGAGGAGAGGAGAGACTTGGTCCTCACGAGTGTACCACTCCTTGTTAATCTTTGTCATGCAGTCGAGGAGTTGGGAAGCTACTTCACAGGGCTGTTGCATTATACCTCAGGGAACGAGTTGATCAGCTTATTCTTTGTTCACCGAGTCAAGACTCCTATAAAAGTATTGCAGTAACAAGTTGTTAGGCAATCTATGAGTTGGGAATTGCAACAATAGCTTCTTGAATCTCAGCCAAGTCTTGTGAATTGGCTCACCCTCCAAGCACTTGAAACTTTGGATTCTATCCCGAAGAGTCATCATCTTCGAATGAGGGAAAAATCACATTTGGAATGCAGTAATAAGCTCTTCCCACGAAGTGATGGAATCTCTTGGCAACTCCACCAACCACTTGTTTGCTTCTCCATTAGAGAAATGAGAACAACCTCAATTGGACCGATTCTTGCGATATATCTTAAATGAGAACGGTCCACAGATATCAACAAATTTTTTGATATGCTCATGGGGATCCTCATGAGCCAGACCTCCGAACAAACACTTCAGTTTTGCGGAGCTGAAGCATGGTGCTTGTGATGTGAAACATAGCATTTCCTTCAGCTGAAGGCAAACGAATGGCCCCAACACCCCCCATTTGGGCAGGATCATTGATGTTTGGGTCATTGGCATCATTGAGGTTTTCGACATCATATTGGTGGCCCACCTAGCTACCATTACTACCATTTACGCTTATTTCCTCCTCGGTTTTAACAAGTAACACAAAACCACAAATAGAAGTAAGTAGATTCAACTATGGCTAAAATGAACACAATTCAACTTCACCAAAAGAATTTCAAACAACACCACTCCATGGCAGTGGCACCATTTTGATTTTTACATTTCAAGCACACTTCTTCCAATTCTAAGTGTCAACGATCGTAAATCAGTATAGAACCCAACTAAATGAGTTGGGGTTGAATCCCACAAGGAGCGGTACGTGTTTAGAATTCAATTAAGAAGTATGAATGCGGTCTAATCAACCATAGGAATAAACATTATCATAAAAGACAGTACACAAATTAAAGGGATGACACAAATGTCAGATGGGGGGTTTTGGTTTAGTTATTAACTACAAATAGTCACAAAAACTATGAAATAATAATAGGGAGAAATATTCTCGACATGTGATCGATTATAGGCAAATATAGGCATATGGGTAATTGCAACTACTAGTAAATAGCTAAATATCAGTGAGTAGGCTAGATTATAAGGGAGATAGTTTTCTCTCGAACAACTACCCCGAATCAGGTGTTTTCTTTCGAACATCGACAAGCATGACAATGTAGAACAACCCACACCTTAATCCATTCACTCTCTCGAGCTAAATGTGTGGGATTGAGTTTAGGATTCACTCTCTCTTGCTAAACGCAGGTCAACCCATTACCCACAAACCATTAATCAATAATCTTGGCTCTAAAACCTCTCTCTCGAGCAAGCCAAGAACACAAGTATAGAACTGCATTTGCAACTACAATTCTTAAATTAAACCACTATTAATGATTAAACTCACTTTTAAATAACATTTAAACTAGCAATTAGCAATACCCATAAACTATTTTTGCCCATAATCACATCATCACACCCCAAGAATTGGGGTTTTAGCTAAACATCATAAAAATAGAAAAACCATTACCAAATCGATTATCCATCAAATGGGTAAAATTGATTTCTTCTTTACAATGCTCCAATTTGATGATTCTTAAAGATCCACTTCCAAATTCTCAAAAGTGAAATTTTCAATTCTTCAAAGCTAAGGAAAACTATGGAAAACAGTCTTCTAAAACTCCTAAATTTGTTCTAATATGTAAAAAGATTCTAAACTAAATGTTCAAAATCTAATTTATAGTCGCCAAAAATAAGCTACGAAAGTCCCTTTTGCGAAGTAAGTCGGGATTGCTGAACCACTCTGGGAGTCGCCCTTTGACCTCTTTTATCGCCTTTTCGCCTTGGCATTCAGCATCCTCAAGGCCTATAGTTTTGGGCGATCTACCTTGGCTTCGCGTAACTACTCGACGATCTGCTGACTGCTCCATTTCATCGCTGAATTGGTTCATTCCTTCCGGGCTTGGCACACTGGAACTTTAGGCGGTCAGATAGCCACTTGAGATTCGCCAAATTCCCTTGGCGATCACCAAACTTGCCTTTTTTCATTTCTTCAGTTTGTTTTGTTCCTTTTTGCATGTTAATATCCTTGCTTTGTTTCTCAATCCATGTACCTGAAAATCAAGGATTTATCATCAGTTTATAGCACAAATTAAGCCTTTTAGGACACTAAATATATATAAATAAAGCCCTAAATGAGTCAAAATCTTGGACTCATCATGTTGAAAATCCTTCAAGACACGAGTTTTGGTAACAAATGGATAAACTAGATAAAATTCTGCATTTCTAATGTCAAATTCTCAGTATTGATGAACGGTGGGCCTGCAGGTTTTTTTTCAATCTCTAAGGGGGCTTAGACAAGGTGATCCTTTGTTACCTTTTCTATTCTTGATAGTTACGAAAGGAGTTAATCATATGATTAAGATCTCACAATTGAATGGTTGCATCAAAATCTTTGGATCTTAATCAAATGCCATTGAAGGAATGGAAATATCTCATCTTTTGTATGCTGATGACTCTCTAGTATTTTGTGAAGCTGATGTGGTACAAACCAGACATCTCAGAGCCATCCTAACTATTTTTGAAGCTTTGGCAGGTTTACATTTTAACTGGCAAAACATCTTTCTTTTTCCGGTCAATGACTTGGGTGGTAACCTTAGTTGTCAGGTGGGAGTTTGTCCTACAACTTATTTGGGGTGTAGAAATTTGGAATGATGTTATAGAAAGGTGTGATAAAAAATTGTCAAGGTGGAAGTCTCAATATTTTTCCCTGGGTGGGAGACTAACTCTCATAAATCCAGTTTTAGATGATCTTCCTACGTACATAATGTCTATATTTCCATTACCCAAACGAGTAAAAAAAAAGAATTGATAGACTAAGAAGAGATTTTCTTTGGCAAGGGAACAAAGAGAAGAAAAATAGTAATCTAGTTAAATGGAAAGCTATAACCTTGAGCAAGAAACATGATGGTTTGGGCATAAAGAACTTGAGCCTACACAATAAAAATCTGCTACAAAAATGGCATTGGAGGTTCAATAATGAGGATACTGCACTTTGGAAGAACTTCATATCCCATAAATATGGGATGCTTAACTAGTGGACCACAAATGAAGTTAATAGTCCCTACGGTAGAAGTGTGTGGAGAACTATCAGAAACCAATGGCAAGAATTTTGAAAAAATGTGGAGATTATTGTGGGAGATGGAAGGAAAACTGATTTTTTGACTGATCACTAGATTGGACAAAGTAATTTGAAGTTTATGTTTCCAATTCTTTATTCAATAAGTCTATAAAAACATGACATGATCAACCAAATGTGGATTCAACAAAGGTGGAATCTAATCCTTAGAAGAGCTCGCAATGACTGGGAAGTAGAGAGTTTCATCACAATGCTTCAGATAATGGGAACTTTTGGTGGATGCACATATTCTTCTGACAGGTTCAAGTGGAAACTTAACAGTAATGGGGCCTTCTTAGTAAAATCAGTGTACTAGTAGTTAAATCAAAGATGTCCTGTAAAGGAGAATCGACCTTGGAAACAAGTCTAAAAAAGTGAATATCCCTATGAATGTATCATTCTTTGTCTTGGTGATTAAGAAGGTTTGCCTAACTCAAGAAAGCTACAAAGAAGAGGTCTTCAGATTTGTTTAAGATGTCTTTAACAGGAGGGTGAAAACAATGAACACTTATTCCGACAATGTAGGACAACTATAAATCTGTGACACATGTTCTTTTGTATTTTGGGAATAACTTGGGTAATACCTAGTTCTACTTTGGCATTACTGAACAATTGGTGGAGTATTGGGAATAAAGGCTGGGAGGAGGACTAGTGGAAGATCATTCTTGCTTGCATTTGGTGTAAAGTATGGAAGGAAAGGAATGGTAGACATTTTGAAGGCACTAACCGTTCTATCGAGAAAATTAGGATGAATTGTCTTAGCTTGTTCTTTTTTTGGTGTAAATAGAATATATGGGGGGAAGTAGGAGAGTTAGTATATTAAATTGGAAATATGTAATTGTATAGGGTTTTGGGCAGGGGTTTAAGCACCTTTTCATTGATTGTAAAGTTTTCAACTTAGCACCTTTTTCCTGGGGTAGATAAATTTTTCAAATATAATTGTTACTTGTCTAAAACACATAAGATAAAGAATAAAGTTTCTCTTGAGATAACAAAAAAAAATAATATTTGCACCTTTAAATCCATCCCAAGTTTATAAAGATCAAAAACATGTGAAAGAAGCAATTGGAAATTTTGAGAGAGAAAATAATGAAAGGAATAAAGGAGTGCATTTTGATAACTCAAGAGAGGAAAAATGAGAGGATGTGTGGTGTGAAAAGAATGAGATGTCAAGTGAGAGAAAAGTGAGATCGAGAGAAAAGAAAAGAGAGACCATGAGAGCAAAAAGGAGAGAGATGATCGTGAGAGAGAAAAACAAGATAGTTTAAGCGAGGTCATTTCTTATTCTAACTCTAACATTCCTACTTCTTATTCTAGTTGTTTTGACTCTCTTATAAGTACTCATGAAAAGGTTTACATTAAAAAACCATCATAAAGAGAATTATTTTAGGTCTGTCCAAAATAAGAGTCATGAAAAAAAGCTCAACAATGTAATTGCGTATGTAAGACCAATATGAGAGGGATGTTCATGAGGTAGAGAGGGAAAACAAGATATTCTGAGTGAGGTTATTTGTTGTTGCAACTTTAACATTCCTACTTCTTCTTCTAGTTGTTTTACTCTCTTATAAGTACTCGTGAAAAAGTTAGCATTGAAAAATGAAATGAACATAATCCTAAGGTGGTCGATACCACATGTTCCATTGAGCAAGTGTATGTTGATGGAAACGATAAAGATAAAGAGAATTATTTTGGGTCTGTTCAAGATAAGATTCATGAATCATGAGTTATTTATTGCTTAACAAAGAAATGTCTAGGAGAAAGAGTCTTATTCCCCACCCTCATGGGGAAATACAAGATGTATACATGTACTTGCTCCATGATTTTAAGGAACTTTTGTAATCAGAGGGAAACCTTTCCCTTTGAAGATAGTCGAAATGATCATTCAAGATTTTTTTTTTGTTAGAGGTACTATGATACATGGATTAGATAGGAGGCTGCAGTTTTTAAATTTTTATTCTATGTAAATTAGTTTGGTTGGTTAGTAGCTAAGTAGCAAGTCTTCACTAATTCCGAGCATGTCAGTATAGTGAAGACTAATTTTGATCTTGAGTAAGTTTTAAATATCTTACTATGGAAATAAAACATTAAGAAGTCAGTTAATTACCAAATGGTAATTTCCATTTTAGAATTTCAAGTCATTATGTATTAAAAAAGAAAGAAAAAAAGTCATTATATATTTTTCAATGCATATCTCACAACTAGGATCTGCAAAGATACAAATTCAGTGTGCTGAACAAAACATTCAGATGAGATCCTTTGATTTGGTAAAGTTGAGATTGAAAAACTGTAAAGTGGTCTCCACATATTCAAGAAGAATTTCCTGCCGCACCCATAACCTTTATAATATTATCTGGTTGTAATAGAGAAATTACTCGTTACTTATGATGACTTGTCACTCTTTTTTTTATTTATCAAAATAATAGATAAACTGCATGACAACATTACTCTACACTCATTACTATGTGCATCACCGAGATAATTCGTACCAATACAAACATAAACATATGGATCCAAATGGTATAAGCAATTTACAAGATATTCAAGAAACGGAACCCAAGTTCTTGAAATTCATACCTAATAAAATTGAATTATGATGAGTGGTAAAACAACTGTAGTGAAGTAAATCAGATCTCTGACAAGATAACCACGGATCAGTTTCTCACTTCTGAAGAGCACTCAACGTCACAAGTACATCAACTCACAAAATTTAACCCTCTTTTAGTTTTAAGATTAGAACCCTTTCCTTTTTTTATCTTCTTCCCTTTTTACACCAGTTTCTCTCTACCTCATTTTGCACATATACCCCTCACTTTCATTTTTTACAAACTAAACTCTCTCCACAACTTTGACAAATAATCATCCCTCCCTAATTTTGTGCAATATTTCTTTTATCCATATCTTTTTTATTTTTTTATTTATATAAAATATATTTTATATTATATCTTCTTAGTTTTTGTATTTATAGATTTTTATTTAAGTAGAATTATCCTTTTATAAGTTTGTTCCAAAATCTAATGTTATTTTTTTTATGATTGTAATTTAATATTACATACATTTAGGGGTTGTTTGATAGCTGATTAGAATTATGTGGGTATTAGTAATGTATGCATTATTTATAAGTAAATCTATATACGTCTGAAATATATCCGAACTTTGACCAAAATTGCTGTGACAATCCAAAATTTGGACATATTGGTAATGTCTAAATATACTTCTTGAAAAGAAATATAAATGGTTGTATGCAATATATTTACCCAACTATGAGTCGGGGTCGACCCCACAAAGAATATGGAAGAATATTGTCAGTAGTAAATATTAAACTAGATAGCCGTTATATAAAATGGGAATTTAAATTGAAAAATAATAAAACAATAAAATAGCTTTGAACTAAGTATTTATTTATATTCAAATTATTAGAATAACTAGGAATGATAACGTCCAAATATACTTCTTGAAAAGAATATAAATGGTTGTATGCAATATATTTACCCAACTATGAGTCGGGGTCGACCCCACAAAGAATATGGAAGAATATTGTCAGTAGTAAATATTAAACTAGATAGCCGTTATATAAAAATGGGGAAATTTAAATTGAAAAAAATAATAAAAACAATAAAAATAGCTTTGAACTAAGTATTTATTTATATTCAAATTATTAGAATAACTAGGAATGATAACGTCCAAATATACTTCTTGAAAGAAATATAAACGGTCGTATGCAATATATTTACCCAACTATGAGTCGGGATCGATCCCACAGAGAATATGGAAGAATATTGTCAACAACAAATATTTAACTCGATAGTCGTTATATAAAAATGAGGGGGATTTAAAATTAAAAAATAAATAAAAACAAATAAAAATAGCTTTGAACTAAGTATTTATTTATATTCAGATTATTAGAAATAACTAGGAATGTGTTCCCCATAATCTCATAACGCGGTAATCCTAATAGTAATCCTATCCTAGTGTATCACACGCAAAGTGATAAGATATGTATCCCTAAGTGCTTGGTCCACCAAATAGAAAATTTCTCCTCGCACCTTGGTCCGGCTACGTGTATATATTTACTAACCCTTACCTTTACCTCAGATTAGACATCACTTCAATGTATGACTTAGTTTTCACCCTCGCACCAATTGACATTAGACTATTAGATAGTATCACACTAAATTTCTGTTGATAATTCTTTTCTTATTAACTAGCTCCTTGGTCCGGCAAGTAGCAACAAGGCGAGTTCTAACGCGTGCACTAGTTAAAAACATTTCTAAGCAAAAGAATTGCCAATGCATGCATCAACACTATTCAATAATTACTTAGTTATTATTCATACTTTGTTAATCGCTCATGGTGCCCACAATCCTAGTTATGAAATTTAGCTACTCATTATCTCAAAAACACAATCAAAATTTATTAAAATAAATATGCTTGTGTTAATCATAAAAGTTTAAGAACAATAGCTAAACTATGTTTATTAATCACGAATACAAATAAATAATAAATGAGAAGAAAAAATAAACCACAATTCTCCGGCCTCCACGTCGGCTCTTCCAAAGTTTTTAAGCTAGAAGAAAATTTATATTGTGTATTGTTTCTTGGTTCTTGGCCCTCCTCAAATAATTATTTCTATGGACTATTTATAAATATAGAAAACCCTAAATAAAATAATTGAGTCCAAATTAAATTAGGGATCCAAAACTAAAAGGAATTGAATTCCTTTTTTCCGTCGCGTGCTGTCCGTGTAGATCAGTACTGCCTCAAATTATTTGTTTTATCGCCATGCATCAATTGGCCAGTGGCTTTAGAGATTGCCACGTGGCAATGAAATAACAACATGGTTTCTTCACCTTGCGCTACAATTTTTGTATATTGAAATATTAATATAATATTCAATTTAATCCATTAAGTGCTTGATTTCCTTCTTCAATCTTTCATCTTTAATCGTTTTAGCTTCACATTTCTTCATTTTCCCACCAATTTAATCCTACAAATAAAATAAACTATTTAGCACAATCCATATAATTTATGCTAAAAAAGGGCAACCATAAATAATAAATGTGAGGCAAATAATGATTAAAAATATGTATTTTTAGCCTCACATCAACACCCCACACTTAAAACTTTTGCTCGTCCTTGAGCAAGCATTAAAGCTCATCTAAAAAAGATTCATACTAGAAATGTCATCACTTTGGTTAATACAAACAATTAGGCCATATACCAATTTCAAAATATCAAGTACACTTCACAATTATTATGCAAGACATCCAAATAAACAACAAAACCTCTAAACCTCCTAACCTCAAGGAAGGACTTTGAACTCATCAAATTTAAGCTTGCTCACCTACTCTCATCAAAGAAAGCTAATAAAATCAACCTATCTATCATGAAACAAGTGCCCTCACAAAACGAAATAGTCCACACACTCAATTCAAAAGATTGAATATAAATTAAGGACTTCATATCAAGAACAACTCTCACACTCACAAATAAAATTCACATGGATGCACAAAAAGCCATAGGCTTGCCCATTATGTACGTCTCCACTAATTAAGCATGCTTGAATAAAATCAAATAGGACTTTAACAGGTTGTAATGTAGGCTAGGGGACTGATGAGTCCACAATTTGGACTCTTTTTAGGGATTTATTTTGATAAATTTAGTGTCCTCGAATGCATATTTTGTTTCCATAACTGATGAAAATCCTTGAGTTTTAGGTATTTGAATTTAGAAACAAAGCATGGACACTATTGGGAAAAAATGAACAAGGCAATTGAAAGAACGAAGAAAAGACGGCCTGAGGATGCCTAAACGATTAGGCGAGTCGCCGAATGGCCATGGTCTCGCCTAATGTTCCAAGGTGCCAAGCTCTGAAAGAGAAAATCGAGTCGGCGAGATAAAGGAGCACTCGGCGAGTCGCCGAACAGTTCCGCGATGCAGTGCTATATCGCCCAAAGTAACAGAACTTGAATATGTTAAAGGCCAATGATGAAAGGCGATGAACCACACCAAAGGGCGGATCGCCGAGTGGATCGGCGATCCCGACTAACTGTGCCGAGTGATCCTTCGCATCACATTTTTTAACAACTATAAATACTTGTTTGAATTTTTAGTCTAGAATCAGTTTTTACATTCAGAAACCATATTTTAGAGTTATCCAGTTTTAGAACTTGGTTTTTGGAAACAATTTTCCCTAGCCTTGGAGATTTTCAAGATTCCCATTTTGAAGAATTTGGAAGTGGGTATTGAAGATTCTTCATCTTTGTAACGACCCGAGAGCACCCCTTAGCCGTTACATGCGTATTCGACCTCTCAGAGGTCTTATACAAGACTTAACATTCATTCATCGCATAGATCATAAAAATCACTAAGAATTTAAAACTTTTATTCAATAAAACCATAAGACTTCAAGAGTCATCAACATTTGAAAACACCAATACGCAAGCGGAACTACTAAGTCTCTTTAGCCAATCTTAGACAAGAACTTAAAACATACTAAGGGACACAGTACAGATGAAATGAAACTTAAGTGTCTATTACAATGACTAAGAAACTTCTAAACATAGTCCTCAAATCTTGAGGACATACCAAAGACTTGGAAGAGTGAAGCAATCCAAGCAACTCCAAAGCACAATCTCCTCCTAGTTACCACAACCTACATTTGTAGTAAAATAGAAGAAAGGGGTTAGTACAACACATGTACTAAGTATGAGGATATGCAAAACATGCTAAAAAGGACATTTGTTCGGAAGTTATGCTTTCATGCCATTTTGATAAAATCTCATGAACATCAACATAATAGGCACCTTACAGTCACAACCAACAATACAAAGTCATATGCTTCACAATACCTCATAAACATACAAACCCATTTACCTTTACCTTCTTGCCTTGGACATCCACCTTAAGTAACCCTTAAGCAATACCTTTGTGCAATGTATGGGCAACGTCCCATACCATCACTCACACTAAGGCACCACCTTAAGGCACACAAAGTGCACTTACCATGCATACCTCAACCTTCACCAAATTGATCACATGAAACATATAAGCACATAAGCCAACAATTCACTTCATAACGCTACAACACTCATCAAATATCATCCCAAGACTCACCTAAGTAAGACATGGTGAGGCAGCCCATACTACCTCTCCATACGACACCCAAATGATCCTTAAGGCTACACAAGACAAGCTCCCTTCACATCTCAACATAAATTGTTGATTCAACTTAATGCATTTGGACAACTTCATTCACTAATTACATAGGATCATCACATGCATTCAATTCAACATAAGCACTTACATTCAATTCATTATGACTCACTTTCACATTAGCATGCTCAAAGACCAACACTTTTATTAATTAGCCCAATAAAATTCATTCATTCATTATCATTACTAAGACACACCAAGATCTCCCTTAAATATCTACTTGTGCAATGTCTAGATGATGTCCCATTCCACCACCTATCCTAAGTAGTAACACCCTTAAGAGACCCTAGTTCATTCATTCATTAATGTGGGGGAAGAGCCTTAACCTACATAGACCATGGAGCTTGACATGAAATCCCGATAATACCCTTACCGGATGAGGGATCCCCACTTGCCTAAGGTAGGGTCATTCTTTCAGCCTTTACGTGGTAGAGACCACTTGCTAGTCCTATGTGGGCACATAGTTAAGGGATAGAATGATTGCTTCTAAGTACCCACAACTCAACTAACGAAGGGGCTCCCATCTTAAGGGTTGCTACTAAATACTCACATCTCAACTAACGAAGGAGCATCCACCCATCTTCATATCCTCTCGGTGCTAGACATTACTCCCGCACGGAGTTAGGACATTCATTTCATTCATTCATTTAGGGATAAGGATTGCTACTAAGTATTCTCATCTCAACTCACGAAGGAATACCCATCCTAACCCTCATTCATTCATTTAGGAAGCTCTTGGATTCAAAGATGAGAAAACCTTTCATTTAGGAACCCCATTCATTTAAAAGGAGTACTTTATGAGACTATCCTTACAATAGACCCAACTTTCATTCATTAGCATTAACTCCCATTCTTTTCATTCATTCTCACATTCTTTCATTCATTCTTCACAAGGTGTGTGAAGAGGTAAACATAGTCTATCTTAACCTCACCTTTATTATAAGTCATTCAAAGAAGACAACAACCAAGCATAACACATAAAGTCTCTACACAAGGTCACATTTCATGCTCTTAGACCATACACAAATTCACATCATATCACATTACCTTCACATAATCAACATTACTCAAAACAACAATCATCCAACTTTGCCTACAAGGCCATGATCACAACATGCTTATAAAGTAAACACCTCCCCACTTTCAAAGGGATCAAACCTCACAATTCTAACATCTACAACATA
>NW_006239482.1:184711-191220 GCF_000226075.1 Solanum tuberosum
ATCATCATAAACCTTAGGTCACAATTGCCCATTCAAGGCCAACATCCAATATAACACAATTGACCATTAATTCCTCATAATTCAATATAGAACAATACTTAAATCAATAGCCCATAACAATCTACACATTAATATCACATTATTAGCTCAAAATCAATAGACCCACTTTAAACCCAATCTTAAAACCATCAATATTAACATAGATCATCTTTTGAAATACTTTCATGCAAGAACCCAAGCTTAGAATTGAAATTGGGGGTTTTTAGTGTTTTTGAAAAACATTGAAATCACTTTGATTTGGCTCTTTGATTGAAAGGAGAATCAAAGATAAAATCCCCATACCTTTGTGATTAATTTCCTTAGGAATTTGAAAGAGGAATCAGTAGGAACCCATCCCCTAGCTTGAAGCTTCATCAATGTCTTCCATGGAGTTCTAGAGAGAGAATTTATTTGAGAGGGAAGGTTCAATTGGAATAATAAGGTCCAACTCTAGGTTTTGGGGTTTTATCCACTTAAAATACCCTAAAATAGGTAGAATAACCATCTATAATAATTTCCCAAAGTACCCAAACTACCCCTCACTTAGTTGGACCTTTTAAACAAGTCGAACTTGAGTTTTATTTTCACAGATTTCGTCGGGAAACAAATCTGCGACGCGAAGGTGTTCCCACAAGTTTCTGAATATTAAATTTCGAGACAGTAGAGTCCGCGACACATCTGCGACGCGGACCAAACTTTTGGCCCTTGGTGGAGCTAGTCCGCGACGCAGATATGCTCCCTCCATGAGTAACTTTAAGCAGCGTTGGCAGCTTGATTGGCCAAGGGTTGGTGTCCTCATCGGGGACCCTTAGGGTGGTCCCAGGGAGTCGTACCCAAACGTTTTGACCCTAAATACATTTATTAGGACTCTAGGGTCACCTCTACTGATTTTAGACTCCTAACAACACATTAAAACATGAACAACATACTAGAACATACCAACACGTAAAAGACTAGTTTCCAAATGTCTTGGTCGTCCCTTGACGTTTGACTTCCAAACTCTTTAAAACTGACTAAAACGGCTATTTTTCCTTATTTTAACAAGTTATTAATGCATAAGACCCATGTGAGGCTCTAATTTATCCTACTTCATTTTGAGGGGCGTTACAATCTTAGACATTTGTAAAGACCATATCAATCGTACCCAATTGATGGAAACACTTTTCGGTATCGATTTCTATCTTTTTACTATGTCTAGCTAAAACCCCAATTCTTGGGGTGTGATTATGTGAATATGAGTTGAATTTACTACTGGGTATTGCTAATTGATTGTTTATTCGCTGTATAAAGGTGATTTCGTTCAGTAGTTGTGTTTGAATTTAATGGGGTTGTAGTTGCAAATACACTTTTAACTTCGTGTTTTTGTCTTGCTCGGGATGAGGTTTTAAAACCAAAACTACTGAATCGATATTATGTGGTTATTGGGTTGTCATGGATTTAGATCGAGAGAGTGAATCCTAAACTCTCTCCCACACATTCAGCTCGAGAGAGTGAATGGACTAAGGCGAATGTTGTGCTTCATTGTCACTTATTGGTGTTCGAAAGAAACCGATTTGATTCGGGGTAAATTATTTGAGAGAAAGTTTACCCCCACTATAGTCTAGCTTAGTTACCAATTTATAAATATTTACTATCAATAGCAATTACCCGGCTGTTTACCTTAGCCCATAATCCTATCACATCCCAAGAATCCCGTCTCCATAATTGTATTTTCATTTTTAGTTGTCGTTTTAGTTGATAATTAATTACAAACCCCCCTTCGATAATTGACACTTGTGTCACCTTTTAATTTATCATGCTTTTACTCGTAAATGTTTAAAGCTAAGATTGACTTGAACACATTTTTTCTTTTCTATTGATTCTCAATTACGAACCGCTCCCTTGGGAATCGACCCCAACTCACTAGTTGGGTTATATTACTAGTCACGATCATTATCACTTGAACTGGAAGTAGTGGCCTGATACGTGAAATCAAGATGGCGCCGCTGCCGTGGAGTGGTGTCAGTTGAGAATTTCTACTTAAGTTAAATTTTGCTCTCGATAGTTATAGTTCTACTTACTTTATTTTTAGTTTTGTTTTGCTTGTTTGTGTTGAAAACAAGAAGTATGAGCGTTAACGGCAGCCAAGTAGGCCATCAAAACGACATCGGAAACCTCAATGATGTCAACGAGCCTCATGCTAATGACCCCCATCTCATGGGTTGTATTGGTGCCATTCACTTGCCTCCGGCTGAAGGGAATGCGGTATTTCACATCATGAGTACTATGTTGCAACTCTTGCAACTAAAGGGGCTTTTCAGTGGTTTGGCTCATGAGGACCCTCAAGAGCATATTAGAAACTTTTTGGATGTATGCGGACTGTTCTCTTTCAAGAACATCTCCCAATAATCGATCCGGTTGAGGTTGTTCCCGTTCTCTTTGATGGGAGAGGCGTGCAAGTGGTTGGCTGAATTGACACGTGAATCAATCACTTCGTCCGAGGAGTTGGTTACTGCATTTCAAGTGCGATATTTCCCTCCCTCAAAGATGATGACTCTCTGGGATAGCATTCACAGCTTTAAGCGTCTATAAGGTGAGCCAATATACGAAACTTGGCTGCGATTCAAGAAGTTGGTGCTTCAATGCCCAACCCATGGCTTTCCTGATAATGTGTTGCTGCAGTATTTTTATCGGAGTCTTGAATCAGTAAATAAGGGTGTTGCTGACCAACTTTCTCCGACAGGTTTGATGCAACAACCTTATGCGATAGCGGCTTAACTCTTAGATGGCATGACTACTATAAACAGGGCGTGGTATACCCGTGATGACCAGGTCTCCCCTCTCACGTTAAAGTTGACTAAGGAACAGATGGAGAAGGACCAAGAGAGGGACCAAGAGACGGACCAAGAGAGGGACCAAAACATGGCCAAGATCATGACACAACTTGATATTTTGTCTAAAAATGTCATGGGAGCTGGTGCTCAAAGTGTCAATGCCGTGGGTGTCGGGTGTGCTAATCCCGATGAGTCCAAGTTTGAGGCTTTGTATAATGAAGAGGTAAATTTCCTAGCCAACCAAGACGGTGGTTATCGTTCAAACTACCTGAGGCAGGGTGGTAATGGTAACCAAGATTGGGCTAGGGATGACGGTTGGAAAGATTGAGATCGTGAATGAAGGGCCCGTAATCCAAATTGGAAGGATGGGGAGAAGGATAGGTATGTACCTCCCTATGAGCGCCAAAAGCCAAAGGATTCGGAAGGTGGTAGGTCTGAGGATATGCTCTCTCGTATCCTCAACAAAGTTGAAGGGTCAGACAAGATTTTAAAAGAAATGAAAGAAGATATGTCTACCCTTAGCCAGACCGTTACCTCCCATTCAGTGTCGATCAAGTAGTTGGGGACCCAAATGGGTCATATATCGTCTCATCTCAACCCGAGATAGCAGGGGGTTTACCTAGTGATACTATGGCTAACCCTAAGAATGAGGTTTGAAGGTGGACTTGCGTCGTGCTGCGACGTTAACTAAGGCGCTGCTTGGGAGGCAACCCAAGTTTTCTTATTTGTTTTTATTTCTTTGTTTGGAATAATGGTGTGTTGGTTGTGCAGGTTAACGTATGGAAAGTGTTCGGAAAGAGGGAAATTGACAAAAACAAAGGTCGAATCGGCGCATCCCTGAAAGGGTCAGCGACCTCAACTCAGACCGCCATTGGACTAAGACAAATTTAACTTGGAGTTTATAAATTTCGGTGAGAACCAGGAAATTATTGGCGTGTCTCCGACCCCGATATAGTCCGCTGTTTGGATCTCCAAGTCAACTAGAAGTCCTGCAAAATTCAGTGAGGTAAGTGTCTACTCGACGCTTCGCTGAGCGAATTGGAGAGTAAGACTAATGTAGCCGAATGGGCAAAAGCTGGATGGTTTTTAAAGCCAAGAGGTTAAACTTTTCAAACTCCTTCACTTTCCTTCTCTTTAAAGTTGCACAAACTCACATCTGCGCATTATTCTCTATATTCTTGCTTTATTACAGTATTTTGGTCATTGATTTGTGCTCGAATTTAGATTACATTGCCACCTAGCATTTCAATCTTATTGTTATCAGTAAAAAAGGTTGGTTGTCCGAATCCCGAGCTCTTGTTATCAATTTTGTACTCATTTGCAATGATATTATCTTGTTGAAGTGTGCTGGGCATCTCTGTTAGGATTAATTCGCTTGATTGCCTATTTTAATTTGAATATCTTGCCTGTATTATTTCGAATGTTGAAATCCAGTAATTTGGCGCATTGAAATAGATTAAATTTTGAGGGGTTGTGCATGCGTGTTGCATATTTTGGCCGGGAGAAGTTTGAGTATCCCAGGGTAATGGGTCTTGATTTAATTAAGTTAGTGCTTGCTTTGATTTTATTTTCGGGGGTTGTAGGGTTGAATTCGAGAAGTTGGCACGTTGGGTCATTTGGCGAGCTGGGTCGAGCTCGCTGAACTACTCGGCAGTTCGCTGAATGTCTCCATCTCACTGAACTACTCGGCAGTTCGCTGAATGTCTCCATCTCACTGAACTACTCGGCAGTTCGCTGAATGTCTCCATCTCACTGAACTACTCGGCAGTTCGCTGAATGTCTCCATCTCACTGAACTACTCGGCAGTTCGCTGAATGTCTCCATCTCACTGAACTACTCGGCAGTTCGCTGAATGTCTCCATCTCACTTTTAATTGCATGCTTCATTTGATGTTAGGTTTTGTAACTTTCGGTGAGAAGCCTGAGGTCGCCGATGGCACTCGGCAACTCGCTACAAATCTTCTTTGATCGCCTTTTGTATGCTCCCCTGAACCCTTTGTGCACTATAACTTTCAGCGATCTGACCCTTGCTCGCCAAAATGAATCGGCGGCTCGCCAATCGGTTCGGCGAGTCTGTCTGCAACTGATTTTCTGTGTTTGTGTTTGAATATTTTCTAACTTCTTCTCAATAATTTGCAGACATGGCTAGGCCAAAAGTTGCTGGAAGAAATATGCCACCCCGACATATAAGAGCAAGAAAATTCAAAATAAACGAAGGAAGGTCAAATCCTCCTAAGAAGGGCAGACAAGAACCTCTACCGAGAGACCAAGGCAAGGGCAAAAAACCCAATTCTGACAGGAAGACCACTCCCAGAGGCCCCTCTATTCCTTCAGGGACCTGGGAATTCTATGCAGCTATGCATAATTTTTTCACGGATTCACATGTAGCAGCTCCTGGTGGGTCTGGTACTACTGTTCCTCTTGAGGTAACCCCGTGCACTGATGCCTGATACCAGAATGATGCACTAGGCACTGATGCCCAGACAGATCGAGCAACTGCGTAGACAAGATCCCCTTTTTCACCTCCCTCTTTGTCTCTCTTTATTTTGATTTGTGGATATTATATTTTTTCTTGCATTTGAGGACAAATGCTTTTATTTGTGGTGGGTGAGGCCCACCTTTTGTGTGACATTCGTGATTCCTGTTTTGTTTATATATTTGGGCTTTGAGCTAAATTTGTGTTATACACTGCTTTTTGTGGATGTTTGAGCTTATGGCTCCTTGTTTTTAATTGTACATGATTTTTGACCCTTCCAAAATTTTTTTGCCACCCGTTGTTTGTGTTAAATGTGGTTGTTCTTTCGCAAATTTGAGTATCGATTTTGATCAATACCGATGACTCGAATAGTGTTCATAATCAAACAAAAATGAATGTGCGGCTACGACGAGGCCAATTGAAGTTGCATAGACAATATGTGAACTCTTTGCATCTCGTTGTGACTAGCCAAGTATCAAATTGAGTCTCTTGTGATGAACATTACACACTAGCAAAAGTGTGGAGTCTTATTTGACATTGGTGTCAATACCTTGTGTGATGAGCTTACCGTGAACCATGTGTGTTGACACCTAGAATTTGCCCCGTTGGTCCGGTTGACTAAGTGATGCAATCTCTTGAGACGATCTTAGGCAACTTTAAAGGGTGTGAACCAATTTGACATTATACCTCTTTTGTGGCCTACCTTGTGAGTGTGTGAACTCCTTTTGAGCACCCTTTGAGCCTTTTTAACCTTTTCTTGAAAGAAACTTGATAACAATGTGACCTTTTATTGATCCATTACCCATAATCCTCATGATTTTTGGTTTGTTTGAATAGCCAACTTAGGCCAAAAGCCTAAATTGGGGGTGTGGTGAAAAGAGAAGGCAAATCAAGAAAATGCAAAGAAGTCCATTTTTTCCATGTTTTCAGAAAAATGGAACCCCTCCATATAAAAAAAAGAGAAAAAGAAGAAAAGATTGAAAAAGAAAAAGAAAGAAAAAGTTTTGGAATAAAGTTGTAAAAATACAAAGAAAATGGGGTTTCCAATGATCCATGGAAGATGAATAAGAGGTGACTTTTGAGCTTGAATGAAAATGACGAAGAAAAGGAAAGAAGGTGTTGTTCACATCACATTTCATGAGGATTTTAGCCTATAAGCCTAAATGACCATACCTTTGCACA
>NW_006239482.1:191304-191546 GCF_000226075.1 Solanum tuberosum
CCCATTACAAACCTTGAAAAGACCTTTTTGATCTTGAATGAACTAAAACAAAAGTCGATTGGAAAATAAGGGCAAACCTATGGGTGAAAATCATACATTGTGTTCATCTTTCTGAGAGTGAGTGTTGCGTTTGATTCCGGAACTCTAAATTGTTGAACTATTGTGTGTGAATATGGAATCATTCTTTGTGTGAGGCATTTGATCACCTTTGTTGAGCTTGAACTTGCATTTGAAGCAAGTAT
>NW_006239482.1:191718-199253 GCF_000226075.1 Solanum tuberosum
TTTGTGTGCATTCATGATTGAGTCTTGTGTAGCACTGTTTGAGACATCCTTTTTGAACTGCTGAACTTGAGTTTTACTTGAGGACAAGCAAAAGTTTAAGTTGGGGGTGTTGATGAGTCCACAATTTGGACTCTTTTAGGGCTTTATTTTGATAAATTTAGTGTCCTCGAATGCATATTTTGTCTCAATAACTAATGAAAATCCTTGAGTTTCAGGTATTTGTATTTAGAGACAAAGCATAGACACTATTGGGCAAAAAGGGACAAGACAGCTGAAAGAACGAAGAAAAGACGACCTGAGGATCGCCTAAACCAATAGGCGAGTCGCCAAAGGGCCATGGTCTCGCCTAATGTTCCAAGGTGCCAAGCTCTGAAGGAGAAAATCGAGTCGGCGAGATAAATGAGCAGTTGGCGAGTCTCCGAACAGTTCTGCGATGCTGTGCTATATTGCCCAAAGTTACAGAACTTAAATTTGCTAAAGGCCAATGCAGAAAGGCGATGAACCAGTCCAAAGGGCGGATCGCCGAGTGGATCGGCGATCCCGACTAACTGCACCAATTGATCCTTCGCAACACACTTTTTGACAACTATAAATACTTGTTTGAACTTTTAGTCTAGAATCAATTTTTACATTCAGAAATCATTTTTTAGAGTTATTCAGTTTTAGAACTTGGTTTTTGGAGACAATTTTCCTTAGCCTTGGAGTTTTTGAAGATTCCCATTTTGAAGAAATTGGAAGTGAGTATTGAAGATTCTTCATCTTAGACATTTGTAGAAACCATATCAATCGTACCCAATTGATGGAAACACTTTTCGGTATCGATTTCTATCTTTTTATTATGTCTAGCTAAAACCCCAATTCTTGGGGTGTAATTATGTGAATATGGGTTTAATTTACTGCTGGGTATTGCTAATTGATTGTTTATTCGCTGTTTAAAGGTGATTTCGTTTAGTAGTTGTGTTCGTATTTAATGGGGTTGTAGTTGCAAATACAATTTTAACTTCGTGTTTTTGGCTTGCTTGAGAGAGAGGTTTTAAAACCAAAACTACTGAATCGATAGTCTGTGGTTATTGGGTTGTCACGGGTTCATCTCGAGAGAGTGAATCCTAAACCCTCTCCCACACATTCAGCTCGAGAGAGTGAATGGACTAAGGCGAATACTGTGCTTCATTGCCGCTTATTGGTGTTCGAGAGAAAGCGATTTGATTCGAGGTAAATTGTTCGAGAGAAAGTTTACCCCCACTATAGTCTAGCTTAGTTACCAATTTACAGCGATTTACTATCAATAACAATTACCCAGCTATTTACCTTAGCCCATAATCCTATTACATCCTCAGAATCCCGTCTCTTTAATTGTATTTTCATTTTTAGTTGTCGTTTTAATTGATAATTAATTACAAACCCCCCTTCGTTAATTGACACTTGTGTCACCTTTCAATTTATCATGTTTTTACTCGTAAATGTTTAAAGCTATGATTGACTTGAACACATTTTTGCTTTTCTATTGATTCTCAATTACGAACCGCTACCTTGGGACTCGATCCCAACTCACTAGTTGGGTTATACTACTACTCACAATCGTTGGCACATGAACTGGAAGTAGTGTCCTGATACGTGAAATCAGGGACGGGTAGAAAAACTATATAATAGTTACTTACACTTCCTTAGGCACTTTGCAATTTTAGACTTCATCACCCATTATTTTCTTTTCTTTATTTTCAGCCCTCTCTTCAACAATTATTTCACAAGTAATTCTCATCATCTCAAAAATGGTTCAATTTGTTTTTATGTTTTCCTTCATAATAGCCACCTTCAACTTACGTATTTTGCATGCGTTAAGGTGCATGATGTCCTTGGAAGGACCAGGGCCATCATCAAGGTAAATTTTTTTTTCCATGTCACATTCTTTTGTTCTTTTTTTTTTCATGTCACATTCTTTTAAAGTTCTTATTTCATTTAGGAGTTGTTTTCTATAAATAGAAGTTGTAAATCTCTTTTTTTGGGGTTAGACATTATTGTAAACTCTTAGTTTTGGTGTTTTTGGGAATTAACTTGCAAACTTTAGCAATTTGATTTCCGTATTTCATTTTATAAGATTTTCACTTTGCAATTCAATTGAAGATTTCGGGTTTCATCTATTCTAATTGTAAGTTCATGAATTCTTTCTTCTTAAACATGAATTGTGAAATCTCAAGCATGAGTGGCTAAATCCACAACTAGGGTTGTGGGAACCATGAACAATTAACAAAGTATGAATAATAATTGAGTAATTCTTGAATAGTGTTTATGCATGTATTGTTAATTTTTTCGCTTGGCCAACGTTAGAACTCACCTCGTTGCTACTTGCCGGACCAAGGAGGTAGCTAATGAGAAAAAAATTAACAACAAAAATTTAGTGGATGCTATCTAATAGTCTAATGTCAATTGGAGCGAGGGTGAAAATTAAGCCATACATTGATGTAATGTCTAATCTGGGGTAAAGGTAAGGGTTAGTAAAGAATACACCCGTAGCCAGACCAATGTGTGAGGTGAAATTTCCTACTTGGAGGACCAATTACTTAGGGATACCTAACCTACCAACTTTGCATGTAAAACACTAGGAAAGGATTACTATTATTAGGATTACTGCGTTAAGAGCTTATGGGGGAACACACATACCCTAGTTTCTCTCTCATAGTTTGAATCTTGCTTCCTTGTTACTTAATCAACAATCTGTTACTTGCTTACAAAACCCACCCTTTTAGTTACTTGTCTCTGAAATAGTTTGACTAAACAGATATAATAGTGAGTTAAGTTTAAGTTTGAATCATATTCCTCGTGGGATCGACCTCAACCTACAAGTTGGGTTATTTATTTGAGAATGATCGCTTATACTTCTTTAGGGAGGTGTAATTTGAGCGTATCAAGTTTTGGCACCGCTGCCGGGGAATACGACTTTTAGATTAAGTTTAACTACATTATTGAACTTTAGTCAAGTATTTTCTGATTTCAAGTTGTGTCTTTTTTTTGTTTTCTATAGGTTTCTACTCTAGTGTATTCCAAGTACACGGAGTTGAGGCGAACCATTGACCCACTACGATCCTGAACTAAGCAAGACTTTGAGAAAAATGGCAAATCTAGGGGTCCATAATAATCCAATCATAGATGAACATGAAGAAGGATATGAATTGCAACCTCCTGGAGTTGTTAATGTGAACGCTCAGGTTTGTGGTGGTAATCTAATCGGAGATACACTGAGGGTACAAAATCCGTCAGAACCTAGGTTGCATGATAACTACTGGTTGACTTCAATACCGTTGAATCAGAAGGTCCCATTGTTCTTCCTCCTTTACCTCCAGGGCATACATTTGTGGTAACCAGAAGTCTGATACAAATGCTTACGACACGAGGGTTATTTTTTGGTCTAGCATCAGAAGATCCACATGGTCATATGGCTAAATTGAGAAGTGTCTGCAAGAGTTGTGTAGGGTGATCGGAATCGGACATGGACGTCATAGGTTTGAGAGTTTGCCCTCTATCATTGATGGGTGGTGCTGCGGTGTGGTTTTCTGAGCTTCCATATAATTTAATTCATACATAGGACCAATTGCATAAGGTGTTCATGGAAAAGTATTTCACAGTGTCCAAGAAGCTAAATCACAAGGATAAACTGAATAATTTTGTAGCACTACCTGGAGAGTCCGTGAGCAGTTCTTGGGATAGGTTCATTGTGTTCATCAGAAGAGTTCCAAATCACTGCATAGATGATGAGTTGTTTAAGGAGTATTTCTACAGAGGGCAGGATGCCAATGGAAATACTGTGCTAGATACTATTGTTGGAGGATCCTATGGTGAGTGCACTTTTGAGGAGATCGCTGAAAATTTGGAGAAGTTTCCCGAAATAATAAGGCATGGAGCACTAGAAAAGTTAATACTGGAAGAAGAACATTTGCTGTCCAAGCTGCATCAGATCAATCTAATGATGAAATTCGTGAGGAGATGGCTCAAATGAGGACAAAACTTGGGTTGGTATTGAAGCATGTGAGAGGAAATGCAGATAAGGTGAAAGCGGTAAATTACCTAACTAGAACTCCACCACCAGTTGAGGAATGATACTATGAGGAGAATGCGTATTTGGTGAATGATCAGACGGGGGGTTTCCGAGCCAATGCCCCAGGATCCAACTCGGGTAATTGGCGCCAAGGTCAAGGAAACCAAGGTCAGAACTGTGGAAACAACAATTGAGAGGGAAACTCTGTCCAGGATGGGAACGACAATCATGTTAAGAACTACAACTGGAACAACTATGGTAACATGAATGAGAGAGTTGGGCACTATGTTCCACCTGGGAACAAGGAATCTGGTAATAGAGAAGCTGGGGGTAGTATGTCACACATTGATGATATGATGCAAAAGATGAAGAGTTTTGATGCAACTGATGAGAATGTGAAACAGATGCGAAATGACTTGTCAGGAATTGGTCAAAAAGTTGATGCCCATGCAATGTCGATCAAGCAGCTTGAGCAGCAGTTTAGTCAATTGTCCACTGCTGTGAACCCATGTCAGCTTGACACACTTCCTAGAAACACCATCCAGAATTCGAAGAATGATGGGCATTGTATGGTAGTCACTACTCGAGGAGGTAAACAAACCATTGATCCCCCATTGCCATCTGAGGTTGAAATTGTGGTAGAAGGAGATGAAGATGAGATTGAGGTTACTAAAGAGTCTAAAAATGCTACAAAGAAGGAAGAAGAGGTGACCCAAAAAGTTGTTCCCATACCTGACCTCCATCTCCATTCCTATAGAGATTGGTGAAGAAGACCGAAGAGGGAAAATACTGTAGGTTCATAACTATGTTAAAACAACTTTCCATCAATGTTCCGTTGGTAGAAGCTTTGGAGTAAATGACTGGGTATGTGAAATTTATGAAATATTTGGTGACCAAGAAGAGGGCCATCATTTTTGAGAATGATGAGAGGCTGCAACATTGCAGTGCTATTGCTACTAGGTCACTTGTCCAAAAGAAAGAGGATCCTGGAGCTTTCACTATTCCTTGTACCATCGGTATTTTGCACTTTGCAAAAACTTTGTGTGATTTGGGTGCTAGCATCAACTTGATGCCATTGTCCATTTATAAGAAGTTGGGTTTAGGGCCAAAACCGACTACGATGCATCTACTCATGGATGATAGAACTGTGAAGAAGCCTATTAGTGTTCTCCAAGATGTCCTTGTGAAAGTGGAGTCGTTCATTTTGCCGGCGGATTTTGCGATACTTGATTGTGAGGTTGATTTTGAGGTTCCCATCATCCTAGGGAGACCATTCCTTGCTACTCGGCGTGCCTTAGTCGATATGGAGAGAGGGAAGATGAAGTTCCGACTGAATAATGAGGATGTGACTTTTAATATTTGTAGGTCTATGAAGCAGGAAAACGATCTCAAGTCAGTATTAGTGGTGAATCATATTGTGGAGCGAGGTTCTGAAGTGTTTATTGAAGAGAGGTTGGGTGTTGATGCACTGGCAGCGGTAATGATGAATTTTGAGGGTGATGGTATTGAATACTATGATGAATTAGTTTCCATGCTTGATAGGTTCGAATTTCGATCCAAGCCAAAAAGATTGGAGCTAGATATGAAGAATCACGACTCTCCACCCGCAAAACCGTCTGTGGAAGAAGCTCCAAAATTGGAACTCAAGGCTCTACCATCACATTTGAGGTATGTATTCTTGGGGAAAGATGGCACTTTACCGGTAATCATTGCGGCTGATTTGAGTGAGGTACAGGTAGATGCATTGGTTTCTGTGTTGAAGAGGTTTAAGCAGGCTATTGGATGGACTATAGCAGACATTATTGGGATTCCTCCTGGCATTTGTTCTAATAAAATCCAACTCATGCCGGATAGCAAGCCAAGTATTGAGCACCAAAGGAGACTTAATCCACTTATGAAAGAGGTAATCAGAAAGGAAATCATCAAATGGTTGGATGCTGGAGTCATATACCCCATTGCAGATAGTAGTTGGGTCTGTCCTGTTTAGTGTGTACCTAAGAAAGGTGGGATTTCTGTGGTTCCTAATGCGAAAAACGAGCTAGTCCCAATGAGGCCAGTGACTGGATAGAAGGTATGCATGGACTACCGCAGGCTAAATGCCTAGACAAAAAAAATCACTTACTGATGCTGTTCATGGACCAAATGCTGGATCGTCTTGCAGGTAAGTGTTGGTATTGCTTTCTAGACAGGTACTCGGGCTACAATAAAATCTCTATCGCTCCGGAAGATCAAGAGAAAACCACCTTCAATTGTCTATATGGAACTTTCGCCTACAAAAAGATGCCATTTGTGTTGTGTAATACTCCAGCGACTTTCTAGAGGTGTATGATATCGATATTTTCATATATGGTGGAGGACACGATTGGGGTATTTATGGATGATTTCTCTGTGGTAGGTGACTCGTTTGATGGATGTATGATGCATCTGGCTGACATAATGAAACGACGTGAATAATGCAATCCTGTGCTCAATTGGGAAAAATGCCACTTCATGGTGAAAGAAGGTATAGTTCTGGGTCATCGGATTTCTGAGAAGGATATTGAGGTTGATAGAGCTAAAGTTGAGGTAATAGAAAAGCTTCCACCACCTATCTCTATTAAAGGTGTAAGAAGATTTCTTGGGCATGCAGGTTTTTATTGGAGGTTTATTAAAGATTTCTCAAAAATTGCACACCCATTGTGCAAACGACTCGAAAATGAGTGTAAGTTTGATTTTGTTGATGCATGTCTGAGAGCATTTGGAGAGTTGAAATCAAGGTTAGTGATGCTTATCGTGACCAACGACACTATACTATTTTATGAGTGTCTACGATCATCGATAATATAGTAACCCAACCAAGGGTTGGGGTCGTGTCCCAAGGGAGTGGTTTTGAGAATTGATAGAAAAATAAAATTACATTATAACTAGTCGTAGCTAAAGATATTAACGAACAAAAACATAGTAAATTAAAGGGGGTGACACGAAAGTGTCAAATATCAAATGGGGGTTTTGTCACAAATAGTAAAACAACAAAATAAACAAGAAAATCAAGTATGGGGAAGGTTCTTGGGATGTGACCGCAATATAGGTAGAGATAAATCGTTGGGTACATGCTTTCGATAGGAAATTTGCAAGACAATAGTGACTAGGCTAAGCTTTAAATGGAAATAAGTTCCCTCTCGGGCAACTTACCCCGTTTCAAATGCATTCCTCTCGGACACCCATTTGCTGCATGAAGACCAGCCTACGGCTTACCCCCACTCACTCTCTCGAGCTGCGTGTTAGGATATGGGACTAGGGCTCACCCTCTCGGGCTTAAACCTCATGTCGACCCACTCCTTAGGCCATCAGTCTAGTGGTTATGGTTTCGCGACCTCCCTCTCGGGTAAGGCAAAAACACATGGGTGGATTTGTATTTGCAACTATAAACCCTTTAGATTAAACCACAACCACTAGATGAAATCACCATTAAAATACATCTAACCTATCAGCAAGCAAAACCCAACAATAATCTCAACACATATTT
>NW_006239482.1:199289-241776 GCF_000226075.1 Solanum tuberosum
ATCAACCCATATTTGCTAAATCACACCCCAAGAATGGGGGTTTTTAGCCACACATCAAGAAATAAGAAATTATACCTAACATGATAATGAAATCAACTGGGTATAAGAAATTAAACCTTAAATTAAGCAAAGGAAAATGAATAGAGAAGACCCACTTCCAACTTGGGGAAGAAGAACTCCTTTCTTCAAGTCTCCACAAAACCCTTTCCAAACTTGAGAGAAAAAAAAAGAGAGCTAAAGTATGTTCTAAAATGAAAATAATAATAATAATTGTTCCACACCAGGACTAAAATTCTAACTAGTATTTATAGTTTTCAGAGATTGTGCTGCGGAGGATTGTTCAGCGATAGTAGTCAAGATCGCTGATGAACTCGGCAATCCGCCTTTTGGTCAGCTCATTGCCTTCAGTGTCTTGCCTTTAGCATCCTCGCATTCTGGTTCATTGGGCGGTACAGTACTGCTTTGCGGAACTGATCGGCGACTCATCGAGTGCTCTTTTCCTCACCTTTTAATCCACTTCCTTCAAGGCTTTGCGTACCGGAACGAAGGGCGGTTCATTTCGTTTCGGCGACTCGCCAAGTTGAACTCGGCGATCCGCAGGATTCCATTTCTTGTTCTTTTCAGCCCTATTTGCTCCGTTTTGTGCCTAAGTGTCCATGATTTCCACTAAAAACTTCAAATACCTGAAACTTCAGCATTTGAATCAGGTATTGAGATAAAACAAGCATTCAAGGACACTATTTATATTAAAATAAAGACCCTAAATGAGTCTAATTTGTGGACTCATCAACACCTCCAACTTAAATTTTTGGTTGTCCTCAAGCAAACTCAAGTTCAGCCGTTCAAAAAGGGTGCCTCAAACAGTGCTACACAAGACTAAATCATGAATGCACACAATAAGACCCAATTTACTTATGCAAGGATCAATTGTGTACTCAAAGATTCAGATTGTGACACACCATCACCAAAGATTCTCATGCTCGCAATACTTGCTACTTGTGCAAGTTCAAGCTAAACAAAAATATCTAAATGCCCTCGCACAAACAATGATTCCATATTCACACACAAATATGACTCAATTTAAGATAAGGAATCAGATACAATGCTCACACTCAAAAAGAGGAACACAATGCATGTTTTCACCCATAGGTTTGCCCTTATTTTCCAATTGACTTTCGATATAGCTTACTTAAGATCATAAAGATTTTTCTAAGGTATGTAATGGGGCTGAGTGAAAATGTATGGTTATTTAGGCTTAGTGACTTTTTCTTCATGAGATTTGGTATTCTCAAAGCATTCCCTTCTTTTCCTATATCACTTCTTTTTCTAGTGCTTCTAAGTCATCTTTTTATTCACTCCCCATGAATTGCTTGGAACCCCAATATCCTTTGTACTTTAATCCATTTTTTTTTGGAGGGTTCCATCGTTCTGCAACATGGGTAAAGGGGGACTTCTTACAGCACTTCTTGACTTCTCCTTTTCCTTTTCACCACACCCCAACTTAGGCTTTTCGTCCTAAGTTGGCTATTCACTAAACCACAAATCAAGAGGATTATAGGTAGTGGATCAAGTAAGGTCTAGGGTTTATCAAGGTTCTTCAAAATAAAGGTAAGGCTCAAAGGTGTTCAAATGAGTTTCACACGCTCACAGGTAGGTCACAAAAGAGGTATATGTCAAATTGGCTCACACTCTTTAAAATTGCCTAAGATCATATCAAGAGTACACCTTTCCAAATTAATCAGACTAACTTGGCAAATTCTAGGTTTATTCATGCAAGGTTCAAAGTAAGCTAAACACACGGCATCAATACTTCAGTCAAGCAAGACTACACACGTTTGCTAGTGTGCAGCGTTCATCACAAGAGAATCAATTTGATAAATGGCTAGTCATAACGAGATGCAAAGAGTGCACATATTCTCTATGTAACTTCATTTGGCCTCGTCGTAGCCGTGCATTCATGTTTGTTCAATTGAGAGCACTATTAAAGTCATCGGTATTGATCGAAACCGAGACTTAAATTTTTGCAAAAGAACAACCACTTTCAACACAAGAGAAATGGCAAAAATGTGCGAAAAAATTTAAAATTCTTTCTGAAGGATCAAAATTAATTTGCAATTAAAACAATAGGAGTCATAAGCTCAAACATCCACAAAAAGAAACAGTATTAAAACATAATTTAGAGCAAACCAAACGACCCAATTTCATGCGCAAAATAGCAAAGTATTCACACAAACCAAAAAGGTGAGCCTCACCCCACCCAATTAAAGAGCATTTGTCCTCAAATGCATGTAATAAAAAATATACCAACAAGTAAGATAGTTAAAGACAACGCGAGAGAGGTAAGAAATGGTCCTGTCTATGTAGTCTCTCTGTCTGCTGGGGCATCAATGCCCGGTGCATATTTTTGAAGTAAAACAATGGTCCCTAGAGCATTGTCATTTTGGTCTCCACTGTTTACCTTTGCCTTAGCCTCTGTAGCAAGATTTGCTGCAATCATCTGATCTATCTCCTGAGCTACTCTGAAGGCATGCATTGCATTAACTAAGCTCCGATCACATGGGAGGACATTAAGATCGAAAGGAATTCGTCTCTTTTCCCTAGCTTCCTTGGTGTACTTTCTTTGCCTAGCCATCTCGGCTCTCTTTTCATCTTTTCTAAATTCTCGTGCTCTTACATGCCTTAGTGGGTCATCTAAACTTTTGGTCTAGCCATTTATGCAACCACTTCGAGGATAAGTTAAATATTAATTCAAATAAGAGGAAAATTGGTGTTTCTATGCGTAAATTAATGTACCCATGATACAAAAGGGGTGGGCGGAAGGCGAACAAGGACTCTTTTGGCGAGCCGCCGGGTGTATTATGCGAAACAAACTGACCGCCGAGAGTCATAGTTCAATCAGTACATAAAAATATAAGAAAGAATGAGATGGGACTGTTAAGCGAACTGCTGAACAATTTGGCTACATTTGCTCATTTCGCCGATAAGCTCATTTTGTCCATTATCAACCCCGCCTTCCAATTTTCACCCAGCAACCCCAGTTAATGTAACCACGGATATATAATTCAATTTCAGTAAAAACACATAGAAACTTCTATTCCCACCATGTAACAATTTAACTCAAAGCATAGCTAAGTGGAAATTCCTCGAATCATACAACAAATACCAATTCACAATCGAAAATATCTGTAACCTCAGTGACTCAGAGACTCAGAAGAGGTTTAACACTTAAGTCATTACGCAAATGAGTGCAATTTAAATATTTTTACACGCGATGTTGAGACTGCTAACCTTTGATGTTGAATAATTGCTAATGAAATGCTAGGCAACAATGCAATCCAAATCCGCGCACAAATTAATGAGCCACAATATTCCAATAGTGCAATAAATATAAAAATAGAGTGCAGGTGTGAATTTGGTAGGTTGAAGAAGTGAGAGAAAATGAGTGACATAGGACTTTTAAACCTGTGGCTTGCAAAAACCGTCTAGTTCTTGCCTGTTCAGTGATATAAATCGAGTTTGCCTAATTATTCGGTGACACGTTGAATGCTTAATTAGTTTGCCAAATGTCACAGGATCTGCAGCTCCTGTGAAGATTCCAACGGCGGTCTACAATGCAATTGCTGACATGGTCGGCAATGCGCCACAACTCTTTTCGAGACCGCCGAGTTGCACAGGTTTTGGGCTGACAATGCCTTGTGTTAGCCAACCGATAGAACCGTGTTCGCCAATCCTTTCAGCGATCCGCCAACTGGACTTGTTGCTTGCCTCCATATCCTCTTTCAATCATCTCATTCGTTTCAACCTATACAAACAACACACCATTATTTTCTTAAGGTAAAACAAAGCAAGAAAGGGTTTTGAGTTGCCTCCCAAACAACACCTTAGTTCACGTCGTGGCACGATGCAACTAAGCAGTAATTCTTCATCCCCGGATTTTCCCATGTTGTAATTTGGTGAATCCTCGGCGAATGGTGGGTAGTGGCCTGATATCAAATGGCCGATTTAAGCATCCTGCAGCTGGATGGTCATGGAGTGAGAGGATAATGCTTCATTTAGCATTGCGATATTTTCCTTCATCTCATTCAACATCTCCTCTTGTGCCTTTATTTTCTTTTGAATGAGTGAAAGAGCTTCATCTCCTTGCACACCTCTCTGCTTCTTCCCATGACTACACTCACGGAGGGAGAGGTACGTTTTCTTACCCATGGTTTGTACTTCCAATTTTGTGACTCAGTTGGACAGATCATCTAATTGGGTAATTAGAGCCTCCCACTCCTGCTTCTTTTTGATTTTTTTTCTGGTTCCTACCATGCCATCAAGGAGTTTTTCGACGACTTCATAGTGCTGGTATAACATGCCTCCCTAGAAAATCTGATCGGCTAAGCTTCTATTGTTGGGTCCAAGACCCCTATTGAAGCACTCCAGTAGTGCCTTATCCGTCATCCCATGAGATGAGAATGGTTGCGTCACTGCTTGAAACTTCAGCCACATGTCCTGAATTGTTTCATCCCCTACCTGTTTAAATGTTAAGAGGTTGTCCCTGAGGTTCAGTAATTTCAGCAGGGGATGATTCGTCTGGTATCCATAATGATCATCCGTCGTTTGTTCCCTACTGTGATGTTCAAAAAAGCAAAGCAAAACTACAACTAAGATTAGTAAAGCTAAAACTACGGAAAACAGAAATTCTTGCCATTGATCCTTGGGATTACATACAATAAAAAATTCAAAGAAAAACAAAACTAAGAGTAAGTTAATAATCTACGATTAATAAGACAAAAATTCTAGTGAACTAAAAATTCTCAAATAACACCACTCCCCGGCAGCAGCGCCATTTTGATGCTTATTGTGACCAACGACACTATCCTACGGTATGCGTGCCTATGATCGTCGATAATATAGTAACCCAACCAAGGGTTGGGGTCGTGTCCCAAGGGAGCGATTTTGAGAATTGATAGAAAAATAAAATTACATTCTAACTAGTCGTAGCTAAAGATATTAATGAACAAAAACATAGTAGATTAAAGGGGTGACACGAAAGTGTCAAATATCAAATGGGGTTTTTGTCACAAATAGTAAAACAACAAAATAAACAAGAAAATCAAGTACGGGGAAGGTTCTTGGGATGTTACCGCAATACAAGTGAGATAAATTGTTCGGTACATGCTTTCAATAGGAAATTTGCAAGACAATAGTGACTAGGCTAAGCATTAAATGGAAATAAGTTCCCTCTCGGGCAACTTACCCCGTTTCAAATGCGTTTCTCTAGGACATCCATTTGCCACATGAAGACCAGCCTACGCCTTACCCCACTCACTCTCTTGAGATGAGTGTTAGGATATGGGACTAGGGCTCACCCTCTCGGGCTTAAACCTCATGTCGACCCACTCCTTAGGCCATCAGTCTAGTGGTTTTGGTTTCGCGACCTCCCTCTTGGGTAAGGCGAAAACACATGGATGGCTTTGTATTTGCAACTACAAACCCTTTAGATTAAACCAGAACCACTAGGTGAAATCACCATTAAAATACATCTAACCTATCAACAAGCAAGACCCAACAAGAATATCAACCCATATTTGCTAAATCACACCCAAGAACGGGGTTTTTAGCCACACATCAAGAAATAAGAAATTATACCTAACATGATAATGAAATCAACTGGGTATACAAAATTAAACCTTAAATTAAGCAAAGGAAAATGAATAGAGAAGACCCACTTCCAACTTAGGGAAGAAGAACTCCTTTCTTCAAGTCTCCACAAAACCCTCTCCAAACTTGAGAGAAAAAAATATCAGCTAAAGTATGTTCTAAAGTGAAAATAATATTAATAATTGTTCCACACCAAGACTAAAATTCTAACTAGTATTTATAGCTTTCATAGATTGTGCTGCGGAGGATTGTTCGGCGATATTAGTCGAGATCGGCGATGAACTCAGCGATCCGCCTTTTGGTCAGCTTATCGCCTTCAGTGTCTTGTCTTTAACATCCTCGCATTCTAGATCATTGGGTGGTACAGTACTGCTTCGCGGAACTGATCGGCGACTCACTGACTGCTCATTTCCTTGCCTTTTGATCCACTTCCTTCAAGGCTTCGCGTACTGGAACGAAGGGCGGTTAGTGTCATTTTGGCGACTCGCCAAGTTGAACTCCGCGATCCGCAAGATTTCATTTATTGTTCTTTTTAGCCCTATTTGCTTCGTTTTGCGCTTAAGTGTCCATGCTTCCACTAAAACTTCTAATACCTGAAACTTCAGCATTTTAATAAGGTATTGAGATAAAACAAGCATTCATGGACACTATTTCTATTAAAATAAATCCCTAAATGAGTCTAATTTGTGGAGTCAACAATTAGTATCAACACCTATCATTATTTCACCGGATTGGGGGCAACCATTTGAAGTGATGTGTGATGTGAGCGGGGTGGCGCTTGGTGTGGTATTGGCAAAGCTTTAAATGTGGCTCAAAAGAACTCTACGGTGACTGAACAACAAATCCTTGCTGTGGTTTTTGCATTCGAGAAATTTTGATCCTACTTGCTTGGTACTACGGTCATAGTGCATATTGATCATTATGCATTGAGGTATCTGATGGATAAGAAGGATGCAACACCGAGGTTAATTAGATGGGTATTGTTGCTGCAAAAGTTTGATTTTGAGGTGAAAGATAGAAAGGGGCAAAAAATCAGGTTGCCGACCATTTGTCTAGATTAGAGGAGGAAGCTATGCTCAAGTTAGGATATAGGGTTGATATTAATGATGCATTCCCAGATGAATATGTATTGGTTGCTTCTTATAATCTTCTCTCTTGGTTCGCATATTTTGCCAACTACTTGGCTAATGATTTGGTTCCATCGGATTTGTCATTTCACCAAAGGAAAAAGTTTATGCATGATGTGAAGAAGTTCTTTTGGGATGAGCCTTATTTGTTTCGTATTTGTGCTAATGGGATTATTCGTCGCTGTGTGCGCGAGGTTGAGATGATGAGTATACTAGAGGCGTGCCATTCATCTCTTATTGGTGGGCACCATAGTGGTATTCAGACTGCTCATAAAATTTTGCAGTGTGGGTATTAGTGGCCTACCATCCACCAAGATGCTCATGATTTCGCCAAGTCTTGTGACCATTGCCAAAGAGAAGGAGGAATTTCAAAGAATCAAGAGCTACCTATGAATCCGATATTGGTGATTGAGTTATTTGATGTCTGGGCCTTGACTTCATGGGTCCGTTTGTAAGTTCATATGGTATGAAGTATATTCTTGTTGCGATTGGCTACGTATCGAAATGAATGGAAGCAATTGCACTTTCAAACAATGAGGGAAAAACTGTCACCACATTCCTGAAAAAGAGTATCTTCTATAGATTTGGTACACCTAGGGAGATTATCAGCGATGGAGGTTCTCAATTTTGTAATAAGTTGTTCAAGGCGCTGCTAGACAAAAATGGAGTTCGTCAGAATGTGGCTACTCCTTACCATCTGCAGTCTAGTGGGCAAGTTGAAGTGTCAAACAAAAAGATAAAACAAATCCTTGCAAAGACTGTGAACCCCAACAGAACGGATTGTTCAAGAAGGCTTGATGATGCTCTATGGGCCTATCACACCACATGCAAGACTCCCATAGGTATGTCCCCCTACCAACTTGTATATGGGAAGTCATGCCATTTGCCGGTAGATCTAGAGCATAATGCCATGTTGGCGCTAAAGAAGTTGAATTTGGATTGGGGCACCACATAGAGTCAAAGATTGAATAACATGAATGAGCTTGATGAGTTTTGCCTAAAAGCATATGAAAGTTCAGTCTTGTACAAAGAGAAGATGAAGAAGTATCATGATCAAAAAATTGAAAAGCGTGAATTTGTTGCGGGTGATCTGGTGCTTTTTTTTAACTCAAGGTTGCACTTGTTTCCTGGCTAGCTCAAGTCCAAGTGGACCGGGCCATTAAGAGTCACAGATGTATTTCGACATGGAGCGGTCGAGCTTGAGAACAAGGAGGGAACGAGGTTCAAAGTGCACGGGTAGAGGATTAAGGTCTACATGGGGAAATCAGAGAGTGTGCAAGAAGTAATTGAGGCCTATTATCTTGATGAAGTCTGACTAATCAAGGTGTCTGCGTCGTGCGGCGACGTTAAATCAAGCGCTGCTTGGGAGGCAACCCATCAAAGATACTTCATCCAATACTAAGCATCAACGATTGTTCAATAGTAATATAACCCATCTAGTGAGTTGGGGTCGAGTCCCAAGGGAGTGGTTCGTACTCAAGAATCAATAGAAAAGCATAAATATGCTCAAGTCAATCATAGTTAAAAACATTTATCAAGAAAAACATAATTAAAGTTTGGGGTGACCCAAGTGTCAAATATGAAAAGGGGTTTTGTAATCAATTATCACCTAAAACAGCGAATAACACCAAAATACAAATATGGAGACAAAATTATTGGGATGTGATAAGTTTATGGGCCAAGGTAAACGACTGGGTAATTGCAATTAATAGTAAACAACTGCAAATAAAGTGAATAAGCTAGACTTTAGTGGGGATAAACTTTCTCTCGAATAATTTATCCCGAATCAAATTGGTTTCTCTCGAACACCAAAAAGCGGCAATGAAGCACAACTTTCTCTTTAGTCCATTAACTCTCTCAAACTGAATGTGTGGAGAAGGGTTTAGGATTCACTCTCTCGAGCTGAACCTATGACAACCCAATACCCACAGACCATCGATTCAGTAATGTTGGTTTTAAAACCTCTCTCTAGAGCAAGCCAAAAACACGAAGTTAAGATTGTATTTGCAACTACAACCCATTAAATTCAACCATGATCACTGAACGAAATCACTTTTAAAAAGCAAATAAACTATCAATTAACAATACCCAACAATTAATTCAACCCATAATCACACCCCAAGAATTGGGGTTTTAGCTAGACATAGTAAAAAGGTAAAAATTGTTACCAAGTTGTGTTTCCATCAACTGGGTAGGATTGATATAGTCTTTACAAAGGTCTAAGATGAAGAATCCTCAACACCTACTTCCAATTTCTTAGAAATGAAAATCTTCAAATCTTCAAAGCTAAGGAAATATTGTCTCTCTATTCAGTTCTAAGCTCTAAACTTCAAAAATCGAAGAATAATATGATTCAACAAAAGATCAGATAGTAAGCTAAGAATTTAAACAAGTATTTATAGTTGTCAAAAAGTGTGTTGCGAAGGACCAGTCGGCGCAGTTAGCTGGGATCACCGATCCAATCGGCGATCCGCTCTTCGGTCATTTTCATCGCCATTTTACTTTTGACTTTACCATCCTTGGGGTTCTGAAACTTTGGGCGATATGGCACTGCATCACGGAAGCGTTCGGTGACTCGCCGACTGCTCTTTTCTCTCACCGACTAGATTTTCTCCTTCAGGGTTTGGCACTCTAGAACATTAGGTGAGACCCTAGCCTTCCTAATGGGTTAGGCTATCCTCAGGCCTTCGTTCCTTCATTCTTTCAGCTGCCGTGTTCCTTTTAGCTCACTAGTGTCCATGCTTTGTCCCTCAATCCAAATACCTAAAATTCAAGGGTTTACATGAGTTATTAGCACAAAATATGCATTTGAGGACACTGAATCTATTAAAATAAATCCCTAAATGAGTCCAAATCATGGACTCATCAACACCCCCAACTTAAACTTTTGCTTGTCCTCAAGTAAAACTCAAGTTCAGCAGTTCAAAAAGGGTCCCTCTAATAGTGCTACATAAGTCTCAATCATGTATGCACAAAACAAGACTCAACTTACTCATGCAAGGGTCAATTGTGCACTGAAAGACTCAAGTTGTGACTCACCATTATCAAAGAATCTCAAGCTCACATTACTTGCTTCAAATGCAAGTTCAAGCTCAACAAAGGTGATCAAATGCCCTCACACAAAGAATGATTCCATATTCACACACAATGGTTTAACAATTTAAAGTTCTGTAATCAAATGCAACGCTTACACTGACAAAGATGAATACAATGTATGATTTCACCCATAGGTTTGCCCGTATTTTTCAATCAACACTTGCTTCAGCTCACTTAAGATTAAAAAAAAGGTCTTTTCAAGGCTTGTAACGGGGTTGAGTGCAAAGGTACGGTCATTTAGGTTCGATGGCTATAGTCCTCATGAAATTTGGTGTGAACAAAACTTCCTTTCCTTTTCTTCATCATTTTTATTTGTGCTCACAAGTCATCCCATTATTCACTTTCTATGGACTGTTGGAAACCCCATTTTCTTTGTATTTTCACACTTTATTCCACAACTTTTTCTTTTTCATTCTTTTCTTCTTTTTCTCTCTATTTTTTTTTGTATGGAGGGGGTTCCATTTTTCTCAAAACATGGGAAAAAGGGACTTCTTTGCATTTTCTTGATTTACCTTTTATTTTTACCACACCCCCAACTTAGGCTTTTGGCCTAAGTTGGCTATTCAAACATACCACAAATCATGAGGATTATGGGTAATGGTTCAAGAAAGGTTATGTTTTCATCAAGTTTCTTCCAAGAAAAGGGTAAGGCCCAAATGGTGTTCCAAATAAGTTCACACACTCACAAGGTAGGCCACAAATAAGAGGTATAATGTCAAATTGATTCACATTGTTTAAAGTTGCCAAAGATCATCTCACAAGTTCACATCACTTAGTCAACCGGACCAACGAGGCAAATTCTAGGTGTCATCACACATGATTCACGGTAAGATCATCACACAAGGCATTGACACCAAGGTCAAACAAGACTCCACACTTTTGCTAGTGTGCAATGTTCATCACAAAAGACTCAATTCGATAGTTGGCTAGTCACAACGAGATGCAAATAGTTCACATATTGACTATGCAACTTCATTTGGCCTCATCGTAGCCGCACATTTATTTTTGTTCGATTTTGACCACTATTCAAGTCATTAGTATTGATCAAAATCGGTACTCAAATTTGCAAAAGAATAGCCACATTTCAGCACAAACAAGAGGTGGCAAATCTTTCGAAAGGGTAAAAAATTATTTACAATTAAAAACACGGAGCCACAAGCTCAACCACCCACAAAGCAGTGTAAAAACACAATTTCAGCTCAAAACCCAAATATATAAACAAAACATCAATATTCACAAAAAATCACACAAAAGGTGGGCCTCACCCCACGACAAATAAAGTCATTTGTCCTCAAATGCAAACAAAAATATCCAAAAAGTGAAAATAAAGTAAGATAGAGAGGGAGGTAAAGAGGGGATCATGTCTACACAGTCGCTCCATCTGTCTAGGCATCAGTGCCCGGTGCATCAGTCTGGACTTGGGCATCAGTGCTCGGAGTCCCCTCAGAAAGAACAGTAGTTGCACTAGGAGCAGCTAAGGGTGTATCTGCTAAGGAAGCCTTCACAACAACATTTACCATGGCCTCTTCAGTCTCAGTGAGGCCCTCATATGCAGCTTCCTCAGCAACCTCAAGCAACTCCTCATCAGTCTCTGCCTCAAACTCGGGATCAGCTGTCTGCTCAACTCTACCTCCATCTCCGGTGGTAGCCAGAGACATCTCTGGCACATTTGGGATCTCCACCATCCCGAAGATCATGGACATATCGATGGACTACAATTGATCCACATCGCTCTGCAACACAACTATAGCAAACTTTAAGGCCGTCACCTCCTCGGTGGCCCCTTGGCCACGCTCGCACATCGCTATCCTAGCCACAAGGGCATCAATGGAAGCGCTCAATGGTGATATGGCATCATCCAGGGCAGTCTGAATCATTCTTGGAATGAAGGCCTCAAGTCTGGCAGCTCGACGATTAACAGAATGAGCAAGCTGTCCCATCCGGAGTAATGAAGCCTGGGTGATCGGAGTCTGGGAGACAGCAGTAGCAACAGGTCTAAGAAGCATTGCAACAGCAGAAGAACCTAGAGTGTTAGAAGGAGTAGCAGTAGCGGTACCTGAAGGCCCAGGGGACGGAGTAGGCATAGATGCCTCTGCAGGTAGGGAGTCTGTATCTACAATCGGGGAAGAATCCGCCGGGGATGCCTTCTTCTTCTTCTCTGCCTCATCTTTCAAATATTCTGCCTCGATCCTCCGGATATCAGTAGAAGGATGTGGAATCTTCCACATCCTTCTTTGCATCTTTATGTATTCGAGCTCATCTGCACAACTTGGTGATTAATATCGGGAAGGGAAAAGAGGTCTGGCGCTGCTTGGCCCTCATGACCATCTCCTGTGCTATAATCATCCCCAGATTTAGTCTTGTCCCATCAATGATGTAGCCTAGACAGGCTGCCTTGGCTAGAGGAAGAATAGACTCATTTTGGGAGGGAATGATCATGCTGTTGATGAAGACAAACCAATACCTCGCTTCTACATTCAAGTCTTTCTTTTCTATTGGAGCCCCTACCTCTAACCACTTTGGAGTGCCATCGGATATCAAAGGGGCTAGCCACTTCTTCATGTTGTTCAGCATCTTTGTCCTGATCATATGTAGGAATTCATCTTCCAGTCTCATAGTGCACTCTAGGACAACATTAATGGCAGGAAAATCGCATTGCACCTTCTTCCCTCGGAAAACTATGTAGTCAACCGGTTTAAATAATGCTGCCTGCTTCTTCCTTTGTGGTATCAAGGCACTATATGCATTGTAGAATTCCCTAACTCAGCTTGGAATATATGGGCTACGGGGTTTTTTGAAGATCTGGAATTTGTGAGATTTCAGGCAATCCATTATCTCCGGGTACATGTCGATAACCCCATTTGTGGACATATGCTTTTCCTCAATAATCGTCCTCAACCCCTCAGTCTTAAATCTATTCATCTATTTTGGAGGAGGAGCCTGAACTGGTGGTGCAAGCATCACTGCCTGTTCTAGAACTAGAGGAGGAGAAGTAGTGGCCTGAGGAGTCCTGATCCTAGATGGAGCATTCATTCTTTTGGAGCGCAACTCGGCCTTTTGTGCTACTATCAACTCATCATCCTCAGAAGCTACATTCTGCTGCTCCTGGTACTCTCCCTCACTCTCAGAAGAGTGAGGTGTGTGGCATAGATGCCATCACTATTGGAGCTGACTTTCGGTGACGCTGGTGCCGTCTCTTTTCCTTTGTCTTTCCCACCAGTTATGGGAAGTTTAGTGGCCTTGCCCCAGGATGCAGCTGCATCCTCATCGAGTGCAATCCCCTTTGCTTTCTTTTGGGGTGGCATGTTTCTTCCTGCAACTTAGGTCTGGCCATATCTGCAAAACATCGGGAAAAAGTTAGAAATAACTCAATCAAATTCACAGAAAACAGTTGCAGACAGACTCGCCGATCCAATTGGCAAGTTTCCAAATCACTTTGGCGAGCCCGATCGGGCTTGCCGAAAGGATTGGCTCTAAAGTTTTAGCAAGTTGGCGATGGGAAGGGTCTTTCAGCGAATCACTGACAACTTTCAGTCAGCAAGGGCTAGCCCGCCGAAAGTTACAATGCAAAAAAGGCTTAGGGGTGCAGACAAAAGGTGATCAAGAAGTCTTTCGGCGAGTCACCGAGTGTCATTGGCGACCTCAAGCTTCTCACTGAAAGTTATATTGCCCAACAACACATTAAGCAAGAAATTAAAGGCGAGATGGGGAAGTTCGGCGAACCGCCGAGTGGTTCGGCGAGTTTGACCCAGCTCGCCAAAGGACCCAACGTGCCTACTTTCAACCCAACTTCTTGAATTCAACCCCGTAACCCCCGAAAACAAAATCAAAGAATGCACGACTCAAATTAAGACTAGACCAATAGAACCCATTACCCCAGGATACTCAGACTTCTCTCGGTTTGCCAAATTTGGCCAATTGACGACTTTGGCCCTTAGGGGTGATGTCATCCACTCTTTCATTGGGAAAATTACATCTTTCGGCAAAACTACGGGCTACTAGATTTCACCCAACTAAACTAAACAACATGCAAGCAGAACCCCACAAAATTTAATTCATTTTAAAGCACAAGAACACGAGATTTCAACATTCAAAACATTACGAACAAGATTATCAAATCAAATCAGGCATTTAAACATACTAATCCTATTAGAGAGGCCCAACACATTTCAACACGATAATATCATTTGAAAATGAGTACAACTTCGATAAAACTAAACTTGGGGTTTGGAAAACTAACCTTTATGCCGATCAAATTAAAATTAAAATGTTAGGTGGCAATGTAATCCAACTCTGAGCACCAATCAACAACTCAAATACAGTAAAAACGTAAGAAATATAGAAAATACTAAGCGGATGTGAGTTTGCGAAGGTCGAAAGTGAGGGAAAGTGAAGGGCTTTAAAGTTTAAACCTTTGGCCTTTTAAAACCGTTCAGTTCTCGCCCGTTTAGTGACATTAGTCGTGTTCGCCGAACCACTCGGCGAAACGCCGAGTGATCACTTACCTCGTCGAGTTTTACAAGACTCGCCAATAATTTCCTAGGCTCGCCGAGTTTTACAAACTCTACTTTAAAGTTGTCTTGAGTCCAACGACGGTCAGAGTCGGTATTGCCGACCTCTTCGGCGATGCGCCGAATGGACCTGGAGCTCGCCAACCTGTACTTTTCAAACACTTTCCACACTTTGACCTGCACATTCAACACGCCATTATTTCTAAAATAAAAAGAAAGAAAATAAACTTGGGTTGCTTCCCAAGCAGCGCCTTAGTTAACGTCGTGGCATGACGCAAGTCCACATTCAAACCTCATTCTTGGGGTTGGCAATAGAATCACTAGGCAACCCTCCTTGCTGTCTCGGGTTCAGACGAGACGAGCCATTTGGGTCTCCAAGTTCTTGATCGACACCAAATGGGAGGTGACGATCTGGCTAAGGGTAGACACATCGCCTTTCATTTCTTTCAGAATCTTGTCTGACCCTTCAACTTTGTTGAGTATATGACAAAGCATATCCTCAGACCAACCACCTTCCAAGTCCTTTAGCTTTTGACACTCGTGGGGAGGCATATACCTATCATTTCCCCATTCTTCCAATTTGGATTACGGTCCCTCCATTCACGATCTCGATCTTTCCAACCTTCATCCCTATTCCAACCTTGGTTACCACCCTGCCTTAGGTAGTTTGAATGATAACCACTGCCTTGGTTGGCTAGGAAATTCACCTCTTCATTATACAAGGCCTCAAACTTGGACTAATCCGGATTAGCACACCCGACACCCACGACGTTGACACTTCGAGCACCAGCTCCCATGACATTTCTAGACAAAATGTCAAGTTGTGTCATGATCTTGGCCATGTTCTGGTCCCTCTCTTGTTCTTTCTCCATCTTCACTTTGGTTAGTTTAAACGTGAGAGGGGTGACCTGGTCCTTACAGGTATACCACACCATGTTTATGGTAGTCATGCTATCCAAGAGCTGAGCCACTATCACATAAGGTTGTTGCATTAAACTTCCAGGAGAAAGTTGGTCAACAATACCCTTATTTACCGAGTCAAGACTCCGGCAAAAATACTGCAACAACACGTTATCAGGCAAGCCATGGGTTGGGCATTGAAGCACCAACTTCTTGAATCGCAGCCAAGTTTCATGAATCGACTCACCTTCTAGATACTTGAAGCTCTGAAAGCTGTCCCGAAGAGTCATCATCTTAGAGGGAGGGAAAAATTGCACTTGAAATGCGGTAACCAACTCCTCCCATGAAGTGATTGATTCATGTGGCAATTCAGCCAGCCACTTGCACGCTTCTCCCATCAAAGAGAACGGGAACAACCTCAACCAGATCAACTCTTGGGAGATATTCTTGAAGGAGAACGGTCTGCATACATCCACAAAATTTATAATATACTCATGGGGATCCCCATCAGCCAAACCACTGAAAAGCCCCTTTAGTTGCAAGAGTTGCAACACAGTACTCGTGATGTGGAATACCTCATTCCCTTCTGCCGGAGGCAAGAGAATGGCACCAATACCGCCCATGAGATGGGGGTCATTAGCATGAGGCTCATTGACATCGTTGAGGTTTTCGATGTCATCTTGATGGCCTACTTGGCTGCCATTGCTGCCGTTCACACTCATACTTCCTGTTTCAACACACAAATAAGTAAAACAAAACTAAAAATTAAGTAAGTATCACTATAACTAACAAGAACAGAATTCAACTTAACTAAAAATTCTCAAATAACACCACTCCACGGCAGCGGTGCCATTTTGATAAAGATAACACTATCAAAGATACTTCATCCAATACTAAGCATCAACGATCGTTCAATAGTAATATAACCTAACTAGTGAGTTGGGGTCGTGTCCCAAGGGAGTGGTTCGTACTCAAAAATCAATAGAAAAGCATAAATATGCTCAAGTCAATCATAGTTAAAAACATTTATGAAGAAAAACATAATTCAAGTTTGGGGTGACACAAGTGTCAATTATCAAAAGGGGTTTTGTAATCAATTATCAACTAAAACAACAGATAACACAAAAATACGAATATGAAGATGGGATTCTTGGGATGTGATAGGATTATGGGCTAAGGTAAATAACTGGGTAAGTGCATATAATAGTAAACAACTACAAATCAGTGAATAATCTAGACTTTAGTGAGGATAAACTTTCTCTCAAACAATTTATCCCGAATCAAATTAGTATCTCTCAAACACTAATAAGCTGTAATAAAGCACAACCTTCGCTTTAGTCCGTTCACTCTCTCAAGCTGAATGTGTGGAAAAGGGTTTAGGATTCACTCTCTCGAGTTGAAACCTTGAAAACCCAATACCCACAGACCATCGATTAATTAATTTTGGTTTTAAAACCTCTCTCTCTCGAGCAAGCCAAAAACACGAAGTTAAGATTGTATTTGCAACTGCAACCCATTAAATTCAACCATGATTACTGAACGAAATCACTTTTAAATAGGAGATAAACTATCAATTAACAATACCCAGTAGTTAATTCAACCCATAATCACATAATCACACCCCAAGAATTGGGGTTTTAGCTATACATAGTAAAAAGGAAAAATCGTTACCAAGTTGTGTTTCCATCAAACTAGGTAGGATTGATATAGTCTTTACAAAGGTATAAGATGAAGAATCTTCAATACCCATTTCCAATTTCTTAGAAATGGAAATCTTCAAATCTTCAAAGCTAAGGAAATATTGTCTCTCTATTCAGTTCTAAGCTCTAAACTTCAAAAACTGAAGAATAATATGATTCAACAAAAGATAAGATACTAAGCTAAGAATTTAAACAAGTATTTATAGTTGTAAGAAAGTGTGATGCGAAGGACCAGTCGGCGATCCACCCTTCGGTCATTTTCATCGCCAATTTGCTTTTGCCTTCAGCATCCTTGGGGTTCTGAAACTTTGAGCGATATGGCACTGCATCATGGAAGCGTTCAGCGACTCACCGACTTCTCCTTTCTCTCATCGACTAGATTTTCTCCTTCAGGGCTTGGCACTATGGAACATTAGGCGAGACCCTAGTCGCTCGGTGACTCGCCTAATGGGTTAGGCGTTCCTCAGGCCTTCTTTCCTTTATTCTTTTAGCTTCCTTGTTTCTCTTTTGTCATTAGTGTCCATGCTTTGTCCCTTAATCCAAATACCTAAAATTCAAGGGTTTACATCAATTATTTGCACAAAATATGCATTTGAACACACTAAATCTATTAAAATAAAGCCCTAAATGAGTCCAAATCATGGACTCATCAGCCCTCAACAAATCTCCTATAATAACCGGCCAAACCCAAAAAGCTTCAAATATCGGTGGGAGTGAGAGGTCTAGGCCAACTCTTAACCACATCCATTTTCTTAGGATCAACCTCAATACCCATGCTCGATACAATATGACCAAGGAAGGAAACCGACCTTAACCAAAACTCACATTTACTAAACTTACCATATAATTGGTGGTCCTTAAGAACTTGCAATTGAATCCACAAATGATTCATATGTTCACCCTCACTTCTTGAATAGATCAAACTATCGTCAATAAAAACGATCACAAACGAATCAAGATATTGTCTAAATACCCTATTCATTAGGTTCATGAATGTCGCCGGGGCGTTAGTTAAACCAAAAGACATTGCTAGGAACTCATAGTGACCATATCTCATTCGGAAGGTTGTCTTGGGAATGTCAACCCTAGTTGGTGATAGCCCAAACGTAGGTCAATCTTTGAAAAGTAACTAGCTCCTTGGAGTTGGTCAAACAAATCGTTAATTCTATGAAGAGGGTATTTATTCTTTATGGTTACCTTGTTCAATTGGCGGTAGTCAATACACATCCTAAGGGTCCCATCCTTCTTCTTTACAAACAGTAGCGGAGCACCCCACAGAGAGATGCTTGGTTGAATAAATCCTTTGCCTAAGAAATCCTTGAGTTTCTCCTTCAACTCTTTCAATTCGGCCGGAGCCATTCTATAAGGAGGAATGGATATAGGTTGTGTATTCGGCAAAAGATCAATGCCAAAATCTATTTCCTGTTCGGGAGGAATGCCGGGCAAGTCATCAGGAAATACTTCCGAAAACTCACTCACCACGGGGACCGACTCTATAAAAGGAGTCTCGGACTCAACATCCATAACCCTAAAAATATGGTAAATGCACCCCTTGGAGATCATTTTCCTAGTCTTGAGACAAGAAACGAATTAACCTTTAGGGATAGAATTTCCCCCTTTCCATTCTAAGGTAAGCTCATTTGGAAATTAAAACTTAACCACCGAAGTTCTACTATCAATAGAGGCAAAACATGTATGCAACCAATCCATACCCAAAATGACATCAAAGTCTAACATGTCTAACTTTATCAAATCAATCAAAGTGACTTTATGAGACAAAGAAATAGGACAACTCCTATAGAATCTTTTTTTCCACTACCGAATCACTAACTGGGGTAGACACCGAAAAAGGCTCTAATAACACTTTGGGGAGTATTTCAAATTTCATAGCCATAAAAGGTGTAACAAATGACAAAGTGGCACTGAGGTTTAACAATGCATAAACATCAATAGAAAAGACTTGCAACAAACCGGTCACCACATCCAGGGAGCTCTCTTGGTCACCTCGGGATTGAAGAACATAAAAGCGGTTTTTCTTGGGAGCATCAGATTTTAAACCACTAGGGAGGGCTTTCTTGCTCTCTCTTTCTTGAACCTTTAGCATGGGACAATGTATCACCATATGACCACTCTTTCCACACCTAAAGAAACCATCCGTGCCAACAAGGCACTTCCCCTCATGTTTCTTGCCACACTTGGCACAAGTAGGACTTGTCATAGAAAATCCACCACTATTACCTCCTTGAGGCTTAGGGTTCGACACCCTATCCTTCTTGACCCTTAGAACACTAGAGGAGACTTGGTTGGAGAACCTTCTCTTGAATCTTGATCTACCTTGACTCTCAGAATTTCCCTTGGAAGAATTCCCATCATTGGTCCTAGGCCTCTTCACTTCCCTATTCTTTTCTTGGAGTTTCTCATCCTCCATTGTTTAGCATACACCATAAGACGGGATATATCCATGTTATCATGAAGCATATCCGAACGACATTCTTTTCTCACCAAACTAGACAGCCCCATCACAAACCTACTCATCTCATCCCTAGGATCCACCACCAAAGATGGAGCATACTTGGACAATTCGGTAAACTTTAGATAATATTCTTCAACACCCATACTTCCTTGATGAAAGTTGATAAATTCTTCCACGGCTTCCCTTTTCTCTCGTGGAAAGAACCTATCAAGGAATGCTTTCTTGAACACTTCTCAACCTATGGGACCCGATCCTTCCGGCCTATTCCTCTTCCATTGTGTATGCCATACTTGGGCCACACCCTTCAATTGGCAAGCGGCTAGCTCCGCTTTCTCTCTAGAAGTTACCCCCATAGCATCAATTATCTTGTAGACCTCTTTCACAAACTCTTGAGGGTCTTCACCCACTTTAGAACCAAAGAACTTAGGAGGGTTCATTCTTGTGAAATCTCTCAACCTTGAAGCCACGGTGCTCTCATTAGGGTTCACATGAGCTCTAGCATCCCTATGGACTTGGGCCATCACGGCTTGGGTCAATATTTGGAGAGCCAACCTTATTTCCACATTTGTCATAGCCCCCTCATCATTAGGAGCTTGAGGAAATTGAGGCTCTTGATGACCTTGGGGAGGAACTCCCACATTCAAAATCTCCTCTTCCATCCTTCTTACCGTTGCCCTTCTAGAGACACAAGAAGGGTTAGGAAAAGGACTTCATAGAGTTAAAACTCTAAGGCACGACTAAAGAGTAATGAAAGAAGTGAAAGTTCCTATACATCTTATAGTCTCTCATTCATAAATGTGGTGCGCTTCACACTCATGAACAAGACTCTACTAGACATGGTTCATGAGACATCACCCAAGAATAATTCTAAACCTTGTGCCCTAATAACCAAGTTTGTCACAACCCACGGGTACCCCCTAGATGTAACACGATGTACTTGACCCAAAAGGGGTCTCATACAACCCCTTAGCATAATCATGAAAATAAGTAAATAGAAATGATGAAAAATTTAAAACTTTTTACAATAAAAGTCTTTTTTATAAAAGAAATATAAGAGTCTAGACCTTGTCTCAAAGAAACCATCTAATACAATCGAATACAATCTTAGGGTCATAGAATTTACAACATAGTCTTGAAAATGGAAAGTACAAAAGGAAACTAGAAATGAATAAGCCTTGTCCTCGAACCATGAGGACTCACCAAGGTTGGAGAATAGTCAACCCAAGCTTTACTTGAAAGGAGGAGTATATCTCAACGACCGGACCCTACACTTATAAGAAGATGTAGAAAATATGGGTTAGCACAAATATTGTACTAAGTATGGAAGCCATGCATAAAAATCCTTAAAACATGCATGAAAAGAGACATTTAGTTCAAACCATGCATTTATTAAGTTTAAAGCCATTATGCACATTTAGGAAGGAACATAAGTCACACCATATCATAAGCAACCCTAGGCTACTGTAATCATTCATACATAACTTCATATATCTTCATAGCATGAGGAAACCACACCACAACCCCTTTGTAAGTTCACTTGTACAATGTATAAGTGAAGTCTCATGCCCCCACTCACACTAAGCAAAGCTCATTAAGAAATCATAAGTATAGTTCATGGTCATGTTCATATTCATGTTCATAATTCATATTAATAGTTCATATAAAGCATCCATTAACTCATAAAGCATCATGTCATAAAAGCACATACCACAATCACTCTCAAAGCCTATGTGTGCAGTGCATGAATGAAGTCCCATACCCCCATTCATACTAAGTAAAACCTCTCAAGTAATCATAGTACATAACTCATGTTCTTGTTCATAGTTCACATTCTTGCTCTTGTCATGTAGGGAAATATAACATTAACCAACATAGACCATGTGAGCTACATGGAATCCGGTGTCATGGCCCTACACCGAAAAGAGGTGTCCTACTTGCCTAAGGTAGAACTAACATGTTTAGCATTTAGGTGGATCCACTAGCTAAAGACCTATGTGGGCACATAGTTATGGTATAAGGAGATTGCTACTAGAAACCCGGACTTTCTAACGTAAAAGGTTTCCATCTCATGAAATAAATTTCCTTAGGAAGCCGTACTTTCTAACGTAAAAACTTTCATCTCATATTCATATCCACTCGGTGCTTAGCTTAATTCCCTTTAATATTCATGTTAAGTCTTTACTTTAAATTCATGTTCATGGAAGAATGCCTAGCACTCAAACCAACATGGTATCATGGTAGCTCATGGATTCATTAGGTGAGAATGTCCTTTCAACCTTAGAATCATTAATACGTGAGTAAAACTTTCAGATCATGTTCATAGTGTTTCATGAGAATAACCTTTCAATCAACACAACAATATTATCATAATCATAGACCTTTCATGCATAGTCATGTGTAAGGGTATGGGGGGAAGGACCTTGCAACAATACCACAATTACACAATAGTCATAGGATCATCACTATTTAACTAAATCATGAGTTCATATACAATTCTCATCAACATGTACAAACCCCAACAATTTTCCCTTCAAGGCTATGAATCAAAATCAACCCAAACATCCATAATACTACAAGATAAGGGGAATTTTACTATCCAATAACTCAATAAACATAAACATAATAGATTTACATACTTCTAATATCAATCAACCCACATCATCGATTCATAATTAACAATATAGGGGAATCATGGGTCCATGGGTAATTTCATTATAAATCAGAAATACTCCATTAATACAGTCATAATTAATCATAATCAACCATTAGAAACCATAATTAAACAATTGAAAACGTTTTGGAAGAGGACCCATGACATAGATTTAAACCCTAGGTTTTGGGGGAATTTGGAATCTCAAAAACAAAGCTTTGAAGGGACTCTATGGGTGGAAACTACCCATATATGAAAAGCCACCATACCTTAGGGATATTTCCACATGAAATTCAAGAAGAAAGGCTGCTCCTTGAACCCTAAGCTTGACCTTGTTCTTGCTCTTCAATGGAGTTTCTAGAGAGAGAATATTTTGGAGAGGAGGTGGTTATTATTTTAAGTTTGGAGAATAATGAGTTGTAAAGGGTGTTTAATAGTTTTAAAATCCCTAAATAAGTGTAATAAAATAATAAAAACCATCCCCTATCACTAACGAAATAATTAGGAATTTACCCCTTTTCCCCTAAGTTGGCCGAACCTAGACAGTCCCACGGGTGACCTACGCCCACCAACCTACGGACCGTAGGTGGGCTCACGCCCCATCCTGCAAGTCCGTGGTTTGGTTCAGAGAGTGGTCACCCCGAGGGAAGGCCCAGCCTTGACCTACGACCCCCCACCTATGAGACGTGGGTCCACCCACGGCTCGTGGGTGCCCATCTGTAGGTCAAGCTGGTTTTGACAGCTTTTTGGGCAGCCTCTTGGTCCTCTTTGAGGACCCTTGTCCTTGGGGGGTTGTCATTCCTTGACGTTTATGTCCTACAATATTGGTACTAAGTAGGGGAGGTTATTTTACGACTCTTATCTTTACGTTAAACCCTATTTAGGCTAGTAGACTACATATGGGGTTCTAGCTTAGTTCATTAGTTTTTTCCGGGTTGTTACACTTTAGCAATTTGATTTATGGCGTATTATAAGATTTTCACTTTGCAATTCAATTGAATATTTTGGGTTTCAACTATTCTAATTGTTAGTTCATGAATTCATTCTTCTTAAACATGAATTGTGAACTCTCAAGCATGAGTATCTAAATCCACAACTTGGGTTGTGAGAACCATGACCAATTAACAAAGTATGAATAATAATTAAGTAATTCTTGAATAGTGTTTATGCCTGTATTGTTAGTTCTTTCTCTTAGATGACTTTTTAACGGTGGCCAACGTTAAAACTCGCCTCGTTGCTACTTGCCGGACCAAAGGAGGTAGTTAATGAGAAAAGAATTAACAATAGAGATTTAGTGGATGCTATCTGTCAATTGGAGCGAGGGTGAAACTAAGTCATACATTGATGTGATGTCTAATCTTGGGTAAAGGTAAGAGTTTGTAAAGCATACACCCGTAGCCGGACCAAAGTGCAAGGTGAAATTCCCTACTTGGAGGACCAAACACTTAGGGATACCTAACTTACAAAATTTGCATGTAAAACACTAGGAAATGATTACTATTATTAGGATTACTGCGTTAAGAGCTTGTGGGGAACACACATACCGTAGTTTCTCTCTTATATTGATAATTCAAAGTTTGAATCTTGCTTAGTTGTTACTTGATCAACAATCTGTTACTTGCTTACAAAACCCCCCCTTTTAGTTACTTGTCTCGGAAATAGTTTGACTAAATGGATATAATAGTGAGTTAAGTTTAAGTCTGAACCATATTCCTTATGGGATCAACCTCAAGTACAAGTTGGATTATTTATTTGACAACGATCGCTTATACTTCCTTATGGAGGTGTAATTTGAGCGTCTTAATGACCCAAATAAATTTGTTGTCAAAACATTTTATGGGTAGGTGGTTCTAAGGCTGTGAATGTTGTCGGTGTTAGTGGCGTAAACCCTGATGATGCACACTTTGAGGCTTTATATAATGATGAAGTGAGTTTCCTTGCAAATCAAAGTGGTGGTTTCCGTCTAACCTATCCAAGGTCGAGAGGGAATCAAGGTTGGAATAAAGATCACGAAGATGGTTTGAGAGACCGTGAGCAGGAATGGTGTGATCGTGGAAACAACTGGAAGGAGAGAGATGGGGACAAAGAGTGATACGTGCCCCCTCATGAGCATCAAAATCCAAAAGATCAAAGGGTTGACCCGGAGAGTTTCCATACGAAAGATATGCTTTCACGCATTCTCACCAAAGTTGAATGGTCGGACAATGTTTTGAAGGAAATAAAAGATGACGTGTCAACTTTCAATCAGACGGTGACCTCTCACTTGGTGTCCATTAAACAGTTGGATACACAAATGGGACAAATCTCGAATCCATTTGAATCCAAAGCCAAAAGGAGGGTTGTCAAGCGACACAATGGCCAATCCCAAGAATGAACCTTGAATGGGTATATTCGTCGTGCCACGAACTGAAATAAGGTGCTTCCTGGGAGGCAACCCAAGTTTTTATGCTTTAATATTGCTTTTGAATAACGGGTGTTGAATGTGCATGTTGAAAATTTAAAATTGTGGGAAAATGAGCAGTAGGTGAGCCAAAGGTCCAGTCGACGACTCGCCGAACAGGTCGCCGAGTCTGAGTTGGACCACCGTTTGAACCATCCATTTTGCTGGAGGTTCTGTAAAACTGCGCGGACTAAAGTACCACTCGACGCATCACCGAGTGGGTTGGCGATGTTAGTCGTGATCGCCGACTTGCGCACGAACTGAAGAGTCAAAAAGGACCAAACCATTTTTAAATTCAAAATATCCCTCATTTCATACTTTTTGACTTCCAAACTTTCATAACCGCGCATTTCCTTACTTTTGTAGTTATTTGTTTTTACTTGGCATCGTTAACTCCGGGTGGCTTTTTGGATTCGTTGCTAGCCTAGCTTTTCAAATTCTCTGCGTCTCAAGTTGGTTTTCCACACCTCGTCTTTAAATTTTGATAAAATTGATGGTATGATCATTGTGTAGTTGTTCTCATTGAGTAAATGATAATTGTTGCTTGTGTGTTGTTGATGCCTTCCCGTATTTAGTTTAATTGTGTTAATTGTCCTTAAATAGTAAAATCCCAAGCCCGACCATGTTTAATTGTGTGATTACATTGTGGGTCTAGTTTGGGTGAAGTCTGAGTAACCCCGAATTATGCCGATTGTCGAATTTCTCCCAATGATAGAGCGATTGTCGTCATTCTTAAGGGTAAAAGACGTCAATGGGCCAATTTTGGCCAAATTGGGGCAAATCTGAGTACCCACAGGGCATGGTTAGTATGGATCTGAGCCTAATTGAATAGAATAATAGTTCAATTTCTTTTTCGGGTGCTGCGTGTTGGATTTCGAAGATCGGGGCAAAAATATAGGGGGTAAGACTGTTCGGCGAGGTGGGTCGAGCTCACCGAGTATTTTGGTGGTTCGCCTAAAGACCCCTTGATCGCCTTTTAAATTCTCAATGTTTGAGGTCTAAGTTCTATAACTTTTGGCGATATGCGTGAGCTCACTGAATTCACTCGACGACTCACCGAAGGTTCTTCTAATAGCCCTTCTGCGCCCCTAATTCCTGAATTTATTCGGTAACTTTCTGCGAGCTACTTCTAGTTCATTGAATGGTGTCGGCGATCCATCGAATGGCCTTGGACATCACCGACCTTTGCTTTCATTCTAATGATTTTACTGTGGAACTTTCGGTGAGCCTAACTTGGCTTGCCAATTGGGTTTGGCGAGTCTTCCTGCACAGTTTTATAACTTTGAATTTTTTTGTTCGAATTGCATATATCGTGTGTGATTTTGTTTTGTAGAAATGGCTAGACCAAAGGTCACTGGCTGGAATCGACCGCCCCAAAAGCGGGCAAGAGGGATCGTGATTAATAAGGAGGCTGCAGCCGCTCGGGCCATGGTTTCCAAACCTCCTCCAGAAAGGGGAAAGGACAAAGTCAAAGGCCCTGTACAACCTACACTAATGGAGGAGAGCTTCGATAGTGAGGGTGTTTATGCCACTCACCTCACCTCTTCTGAAAGTGAGGGCCACTCTGAGGGAAGTTCTCCGGCATCCTTCTCTGAGCCGAAAGACGACCATCTCCTACAAGCTAGGAAAGCGGAGCTACGCTCCAAGTCAATGAATGATCCGTCTAGGATCTCGGTGCCTCCTCTGCCTCTTCAACCTCCAGCTCTAGCTTAAGTAGTAGTGCAGGTTCCACCAGTTCAGCTTCCTCCACCCCGGTCACTCAATAGACTAAAGGCCGATGGTTTGAGGACCATTCTAGAGGAAAAAAGGTAGTCTACGGATGGCGTGGTAGACTGGTACAAAGAAGTGTGGAGCATCTTGAAGTTCCACCAGGTCAAATATTCACGAATCCCCGAGGCCCTTAAATTCCCACTTGGGTCTGGGAATTCTACTCAGTATATGGAGAGCTGCTACCCAAAGGGGGAAAAAGGCCTGCGAGTTTAAAATTGTAAATCATGTGATGGTCCGGGTCTGAAAGGTGAAGTGTAGCAACTCGGACATTAATGAGGTACTCGGGTGTTCAAGGGACTTCATGCACTATTACGTTGACAAAGTCTACAAAAAGACCCTCGATGATTTGAAAGGTTGACTAGCACCTCTGATCTCCTATGTGACCCCAAGATGGATTGAAGCTGGTGTGACAATTGAGAAGAAGGACCTAAGCATGGCTTCTAGATACTGGTTCGAGTTTATTAGCAAAACCATTATGCCTTTGTAGAATGAGTCGATCCTCCGACATCTGAAGGCATCATGTTTGGGCTGTATCATGGATCGGGAGAAGCTTAACTTGGGTCTGCTGATTGAGAAAGAGATGGCCATGAGGGATGGGGCCGACATGAGGAGAGTTGTACTAGTGGATACGTCCCAGTTAGTTGATGTTGATACGTTGCCGACTGAGGGAATACTTCCTCCTTAGGGCAGTGAGCCTACATGTACCTCTAATCCTTCTACTTCCACTTCTCCTGGTTCATCTGATGTACCCCCTCCTCCTACTACTGTTGCTTCCTCCTGACCCCTATCACCCATGCCATGTTATATAAGATGTGCCATCTGGCTCAGTTTGCTGATGTGTGTGCCTCCCGGGTCGAGGCCGCAGTGCCTGGGTTGATTGATAGGGTTATTGCTGCTACCCTGGCACCTATTCGGTCTGAGCTGAGAGAGCACATGGAGTCGATAGAGGCCTACAAATTTTCTTTAGATGCCCGTACAGTGAGGGTAGAGGCTTGTGAGCAAGGCCGGTGTGATTCTGCTGCTGTGATGACCTTAAAGACCGATATTGTTGGGCAGAGGAAGGACATGGACCTTAAAGACCGATATTGTTGGGCTGAGGAAGGACATGGACTAGCTAAAGTCCACATACCTATCTATGCTATTTGGTATGGTGGAGATCCTTGAAGTCCCGAGTGCAGATGTCCCTGTTAGTTCAAGTGTTCCTCCAACTACTACGACTAGAGATCTTGATAGAGAGGACACAAGTGCTGAGTCTGAGGCTGAGGCTGATGAGGAGGAGTTGGGTGTCCATGATGCAACTATGTACGATGATATGGAGGACCTTGAGGGGTCCATGGTTCAGACATAGGTTGAGGCATCACTCATAGAGGCGTCGATGGTGGGCTCTAGTGGAGCCAAGTATGCTGATGAGTCGGGCACTGATGCCCGACAGATGGAGTCACTGACATGCAGACTTCACCCCAAGATTATCCTGGTAGGATGATCCTTTTGACTCCCTTTCTGTTATTTTCAGACTATTTTATTATTTTTGCGCATTTGAGGACAATTGCTAGATTAGTTTGGCGGGGTGAGTTATTTCTATACCCACCTCTTTTGGGTTGTTTTGTGGATAGTTGCTAGTATTGTTTTGCAAATGTTGGATCGTATCTTGTGTTTTTATATATATGGTTTTGATCCATCGTGTTTGTCCTTTGTTTTAAATTGCAAATAGTTTTGAACCGATTTAAAAAAAATTCCATCTCTTGTGTGTTTGAAAGTGGCCGTTCTCTTACAATTTCGAGTGTCGGTTGTGATCAATACCGATGACTTGAATAGGGCTCTTGTTTGAACAACATGTGTATGCAAATATGATGAGGCGAATTGAGTTGCATAAGTCATATGTGAACTCGTAGCATCTCATTGTGACTATGTCGGTTGTTGAATAGAACTCTTGTGATGATCGATACACGCTAGCGAAAATGGGTAAGTCTTGTTTGATGATTGTGTTGAATGCTGTGTGTTGTGAGGTTGCCTTGAAATGCATGTTTGATAATACCTAGAACTTGCCTCGTTGGTCCAATTGACTAGTAAGAGCAAATGATAGAGATGATCTTAGGCAATCTGTGGATATGTGATGAGTCCACAAATTGGACTCATTTAGGGCTATATTTTGATAGAATTAGTGTCGTCAAATGCATATTTATCTCAATATCTGATGAAAACCCTTAAGTTTTAAGTATTTGGAGTTTGAGTGAAAGCATGGATACTACTTTGCAAAAAGGAACAAAGGCAGCAGAAAGAACGACGAAATAAAGATTTGAGAATCGCCGAACCCATTCGGTGAGTTACCAAAAGGTCTTATCCTCACGTTTTGTTCCAGTGTGCTAAGCCCTGAAGGAAAGGATCAAATCGGAGGTGAAAAGGAGCAGTCGGCGTTTCACCGAGCAGTTCCGCGAAGTAGTACTATGTCGCCCAATGATCAAAAACACGATGATGCTGAAGGATAGAGCAACACGGGGATGAATCCTACCAAAGGGAGGATCACCGAGTTGATTGGCGTTCTCGACTAACGACGCTGAATGATCACCTGCATCTCAGATTTTTGAAAACTATAAATACTCGTTGAGAGTTGCTGTAAGATTTTTAATATATAATTTTTAACATAGATTTTTGAGTTCTAAGTTTGGAGAGGGCTTTGAAGAACTTGAAGATTCAAAGGGTTTAAACTCCAACAATTTAGGTTTGGGTCTCTTGGATTCTTCACTCTTGGCTTGTTTTGAGACTAAAATCTTCATACCTATTTGAATGCAAACTCATTTTGGTATAAATTTCTCTCTTTTACATGTCTAGCTAAAACCCTAATTCTTGGGGTGTGATTATGTGCATATGGGTTAGATTAATTATTGGGTCTTGCTTGCTGATAGTTTATTTGCTGTTTAGATGTGATTTCGTTTAGTAGTTGTGTTGGAACTTAATGAAATTATAGTTGCAAATACGATTTCACCTTTGTGTTTTCGGTTTGCGAGAGAGAGAGGTCGTAAAACTAAGACTACTAAATTGATGGCCGGTGGGAGTGGGTCGACATGAGGTTCAACTCGAGAAAGTGAACCCTAGTCCTTCTCCCACACACTCAGCTCGAGAGAGTGAGTGAGTTAAGGCGGAGGCTGTTCTTCATGCGGCAAGTGGGTGTCCAAGAGGAACCCATTTGATTCGGGGTAAGTTGTTCGAGAGAAAGCTTACCCCACTATAGTCTAGCCTAGTCACAAATATTCAATGAAATTACTATCAAAAGCATGTACCCAACAATCTAGTCTAACCCGTATTCCTATCACATCCCAAGAATCCCCTCTCCTTCTCCTTGATTAGTACCTTTGCATTTTTGCTTACTTGTCACAAACCCCCATATATAATTGATGCTTGCGTCACCCCTTAGATTTAACATGTTTATATTCGATAATGTTTTTATCAATGACTAATTAGAACTTAATTTTATTTTTCTATTAATTCTCAAGCCCACTCCGTTGGGACTTGACCCCAATCCTTGATTGGGTTACTATAATATTGTACGATCGTAGACACTTGCATTGGAAGTTGTTTCTTGATTACGTAAACATCAAAATGGCGCTGCTACCGGGGAGTGGTGTTATTTAAGAAGTCTTAGTTTAGTAAAATTTTTGTTCTTCTTAGTTATAGTTTTACTAACTTAATATTTAGTTTTGTTTTATTTTCTTGTGTGAATATTTCAGAAAGCATGAGTGTTAACAGTAGCAACGGTAGCCAGATGGGCCACCAAGACGATATTGAAAATCTCAACGATGTCTAAGAGCCCAAATTAATGACCCTCATCTCATGGGATGTATTGGGGCTATCCGTTTACCTCCAGCTGAGGGAAATGCAATGTTCCACATAACGAGCACTATGTTGCAACTCTTGCAACTAAATGGATTTTTCAGTCGATTGGCTCATGAGGATCCTCACAAACATCTTTGAAAGTTCATGGATGTGTGCGAACCATTTTCTTTCAAGAAACATCTCTCATGAGTCAATTCGGTTAAGGCTATTCCCTTTCTCGTTGATGGGAGAGGCATGCAAGTGGCTGGCGGAGTTGCCTCGTGAATCCATCACTTCTTGGGAGGAATTGGTAACCGCATTTAATGTGTGATTTTTCCCTCCTTCGAAAATGATGACTCTTCGGGATAGTATCCAAAGCTTTAAGTGTTTAGAGGGCGAGCCAATCCATGAGACTTGGCTGCGATTCAAAAAGTTGGTACTACAATGCCCGACTCATGGTCTGCCCAACACCGTCTTGCTATAGTACTTTTACCGAAGCCTGTATTCAGTAAACAAAGGTGTCGCTGATTAACTTTCACCTGGAGGCCTGATGCAACAACCGTATGTAGTAGCAGCCCAACTTTTAGATGGCATGACGACCATCAATAGGGCATGGTACACTTTTGAAGACCAAGTCTCCCCTCTCACATTCAAGCTATCCAAGGGGCAGATGGAAAAAGATAATGAGAGAGACCAAAACATGGCCAAGATCATGACGCAACTTGACATTTTATCTAAAAATGTCATGGGGGCTGGTGCCCGTGGTGTCAACGTTGTGGGGGTCGGGTGTCCAAATCCTGACGAGGTGAAATTTGAAGCCTTATATAATGAGGAAGTAAACTTCCTAGCTAACCAAGGCGGTGGTTATCGTTCAAACTACCCAAGGCATGATGGTAACCAAGGTTGGGCTAGAGATGAAAGATGGAAGGATCGTGAATGGAGAGCCGAAATCCTAATTGGAAGGGATGGGGAGAAGGACCTATATGTGCCTCCCCACGAGCGCGAAAAGCCAAAGGATTCAGAGGGTAGTAGATCTGAGGATATGCTTTCTCTTATCCTCAATAAAGTTGAAGGGTCAGACAAGATCTTGAAAGAGATGAAAGAGGATGTGTTGACCCTTAGCCAAACCGTTACCTCCCATTCAGTATCAATCAAGCAGCTGGAGATTCAAATGGGTCAGATTTTGTCTCACCTAAATCCGAGACAGAAAGGGGGTTTGCCTGGCGACACTATGGTCAACCCCAAAAATGAGGTTTGAAGATTGACTTGCGTCGTGCCACGACGTTAACTAAGGCGTTGTTTGGGAGGCAACCCAAAACCATTTATTGCTTTATTTTGCTTTGATAAAATAATGGTGTGTTGATTGTGCAAATGAAAGTGAGTAGAGTGAACAAAAACTACAAATTGACGAGTTACATGTCCATTTCGCAAATCGCCAAAGGGTTCGGCGACCATGAACCAGACCGCCATTAGACTCAAGACCAATATACATTGGAGTCTGTAAAACTTGACGACCTCAGGAAATTATTGGCGAATCGCTGATCATGTCGGTGATCACGACGGAGGCCACCGTTTGGACTCCCACAATACATGGAGGTTCTGTACAATTCGGCAAGACAAATGACTACTTGGCGTTACACCGAATAGTTCAGCGATCGGGACTAATATCGCCGAGTGGGTGAAAATTGGACGATTTTGCAAGCCAACGATTTAAAAGTTTTAACTTCATTCACTTTCCCTCACTTTTTATTTGCCCAAACTCATACCTGCACTCTAGTTTCTATATTTCTTGCACTTTTAGAGTATTTTGGTTGGTTGATTTGTGCTCGGAATTGGATTACCTTGCCGCCTAGCGTTTCAATCATTTCGTAGTCAACACAAAAGGTCTGTTTTCTATGCCCCGAATTTATTTTATAAAAAAATATGCTCAGTTGCAATAGCCAGATCTTGTTGAAAGTATTCTGACCCTGTCGTATAGGATTAGATTGTTTACACGCATGCTTTAATTTGACAATCTTTCTCAAGTAGTTGTGACTGTTGAATTCTAGTGATCGTATACCTTAATTTGGATAAAATTCAAAGAGTTGTGTTTGGGTGCTATGGGTCATACCTTGATTGTTCTAGTGCATACTTTGATTTTGTCTTCAGGGGTTACATGGTTGAATTCGAGAAGATGGGTTGAAAATAGGTACGTTGAGCCATTTGGCGAGCTGGGTCGAGCTCGCCGAACCACTCAGCGATTCGCCTAACGTCTCCATCTTACCTTTAATTTAATGGTAAATGTGTTGTTAATTTTGTAACTTTCGGCGAGAAGATGAAGGTCACCAAAGACTTCCGGCGACTCGCCGAAAGTCTCGCTTTACCCTTATCAACTTCCCTGGATGTCTGTGCACTGTAGCTTTCAGCGGACTAACTCTAGATCGCCGAATGATATCGGCGACTCACCGAAAGAGTCAGCGAAGTTTATTAGTTCTTTTGTCAAATATTTCTCTAACTTATCTTCGAGATTTTGCAGATATGACTAAACCTAAAGCTGCTGAAAGAACAACGCCAGCTCAACAGAAATCCAAAGGAATTGCGATAAAGGAAGATGCAGTTATGTCGAAAGGAAAAGCTTCGAAACTACCCACAACTACTGGGAAAGGCAAGGGCAAGAGGCCCACTCCTCCCAGAAAAACCATTACCCTAGACCTTAATACTCCTCCATGGGCCAAGGGATTTTGCAGAGCGGTGCATGTCTTCTGGCAGACTCACAATCAACAGACCTTGGTGAAGCTGACACTGTTGTTCCCCCCCAAGGTGACCTCGGGGACTGATGCCCAAGCTCAAGGTAAGGCATCGAGCACTGATGCCCAGACAGATGGAGAGACTGCATAGATAGGATCCTTTCTTTACCTCCCTCTCTGTTTTACTTTATTTTGACTTTTAGATTTTGTGTTAATTACATTTGAGGACAAATTGCTTTTATTTGTAGTAGGGTGAGGCCCACCTTTGTGTGTTATTCGTGAATTATGTTTTGTTTATGTATTTGGGTTGTAAGCTATAATTGTGTCAAATACTGCTTTCTGTGGATGATTGCGCTTGTGGCTCCTTTTATTTTAAATTGCAAAATGATTTTGACCCGTCCAAAAAATTTTGCCACCTCTCGTGTGTTGAATGTGGCTGTTCTTTTGCAAATTTTGAGTCTCAGTTCCGATCAATACCGATGACTTAAATAGTGCTCTCAATCGAACAAACATGAATGCGCGACTACGATGAGGCAAAATGAAGTTGCATAGACACTATGTGAACTCCTTGCATCTCGTTATGACTAGCCTAGTATCGAATTGAATCTCTTGTGATGATCATTGCACACTAGTGAAAGTGTGGAGTCTTGTTTGACTTATTGTGTCAGTGCCTAGTGTGATCAGCTTACCTGTGAACTAATCATAATGGATCCTAAAATTTTCCCCAATGGTCCGATCAACTAAGTGATACTATCTCTTGATATGATCTTAGGCAACTTCTAAGAGTGTGAGCTAATTTGACATATACCTCTTTTGTGACCTACCTTGTGAGTGTGTGAACCTCTTTTAAACACCCCTTGAGCCTTACTTTTTTTTTTTGGAAGAAACTTGATGAACACTAGACCTCTCTTAATCCACTACCTATAATCCTCTTTATGTGTGGTTGATTGAAAAGCCTACTTAGGCCAAAAGCCTAAGTTCGGGGTGTGGTGAAAAGATAAGAGCAAGTGAAGAAGTGCAAGGAAAGTCTCCTCTTACCCATGGTTTTGAGAAAAATGGAACCCCTCCATATAAACAAAGAGAGAAAGAGAAAGAAAAAGAAAAAGAATGAAAAAGAAAGTTGTGGAATAAAGTACAAAATAAATGGGGTTTCCAAACAATTCATGGAAAGTTAATAATAGGATTGACTTATGAGCACTAAGAAAATGATGAAGGAAGAGGAAAGGAAGTGTTATGAGTACCATATTTCATGAGGATGAAAGTCACTAAGCCTAAATGACCATACCTTTGCACGCAACCCCATTACCAGCCTTGAAAAGACCTTCTTGATCTTGAGTGAGCTAAAGCAAGATTGATTGGAAAATACGAGCACACCTATGGGTGAAATTATGCATTGTGTTCTTCTTTGTGAGTGTGAGCGTTGCATTTGATTCCGGAAATTTAAATTATAAACCATTGTGTGTGAATATGGACTCATTCCTTGTGTGAGGTCATTTGAACACTTTGGTTGAGCTTGAACTTGCATTTGAAGCAAGTATTGTGAGCATGAGATTCTTTGATATTGGTGAGTCACAACTTGAATCTTTGAGTGCACATTTGATCTTTGCATAAGTAAATTGAGTCTTTTTGTATGCATTCATGATTGAGTCTTGTGTAGCACTGTTTGAGACATCCCTGTTGGATCGGCTGAACTTGAGTTTGCTTGAGGACAAGCAAAAATTTAAGTTAGGGGTGTTGATGAGTCCACAAATTGGACTCACTTAGGGCTATATTTTGATAGAATTAGTGTCCTCAAATGCATATTTTTATCTCAATATCTGATGAAAACCCTTAAGTTTCAGGTATTTTGAGTTTGAGAGAAAGCATGGACACTACTTAGCAGAAAGGAACAAAGGCAGCTGAAAGAACGACGAAATGAAGATCTGAGAATCGCCGAACCCATTTGGCGAGTCGCCAAAAGGTCTTATCCTCACCTTTTTCTCCAGTGTGCTAAGCCTTGAAGGAAAGGATCAAATCGGCGGTGAAAAGGAGCAGGCGGTGTATCACCGAGCAGTTCCGCGAAGAAGTACTATGTCGCCCAATGATCCAAAACACGACGATGCTGAAGGATAGAGCAAGACGGTGATGAAACCTACCAAAGGGCAGATCGCCGATCAACTCCGCGATCTTGACTAACGACACCGAATGATCCACTGCAACAAATTTTTTTGAAAACTATAAATACTTGTTAAGAGTTGTAGCTTAATATAAGATTTTTAATATATAATTTTTAACATAGATTTTTGAGTTCTAAATTTGAAGAGGGTTTTGAAGAACTTGAAGATTCAAAGGGTTTCAACTCCAACAATTTAGGTTTGGGTTTCTTGGATTATTCACTTTTGGCTTGTTTTGAGACTAAAATCTTCATACCCAATTGAATGCAAACTCATTTTGGTATAATGTGAATATCGGTTAGACTAATTGTTGGGTCTTGCTTGCTGATAGTTTATTTGTTGTTTAGATGTGATTTCCTTTAGTTGTGTTGGAACTTAATGAAATTGTAGTTGCAAATACGATTTCACCTTTGTGTTTTCGGCGTGCTCGAGAGAGAGGTCGTCAAACTAAGAGTAATATGGGTTATATTATCTGTTGGGTCTTGCTTATTGATGGTTTATTTATTGTGTAAATGTTATTTCATTTTGTATTTGTGGTGGAACTTAATGAAATTGTAGTTGTAAATACGATTTCACCTTTTTATTTTCGGCTCTCTCTCGAGAGGGGATGTAAAACTAAGACTACTAAATTAATAGCCGGTGGGAGTGGGTCGACATGAGGTTCAACTAGAGAGAGTGAAATCTAGTCCTTCACCCACACACTCAGCTCAAGAGCGTGAGTGGGCTAAGGCGGAGGCTATTCTTCATGCGGCAAGTGGGTGTCCGAGAGGAACCCATTTGATTCGGGGTAAGTTGTTCAAGAGAAAGCTTACCCTCACTATAGTCTAGCCTAGTCACAAATATTCAATGAAATTACTACCAAAAGCGTGTACCCAACGATCTAGTCTAACCCGTATTCTTATCACATCCCAAGAATCCCTAGTCCTTGATTAGTTCCCTTTGCATTTTTCCTGTTTTTGCTTATTTGTCACAAACCCCCATTAATATTTGACGCTTGCGTCACCCCTTAGATTTAACATGTTTATATTCGATAATGTTTTTCTCTATGACTAATTAGAACTTAATTTTATTTTTTTATTAATTCTCAAGCCCACTCCCTTGGGACTCGACCCCAACCCTTGGTTGGGTTACTATACTATTGTACGATCATAAACACTTGCATTGGAAGTTGTGTCTTGATCAGGCAAACATCAATATATGACACCCCGTATCCGAAAAAGGGAAATGAATCAATTTTGGGAAAACTACATGAGCCAACTGATGCTTATAGTGACCAACGACACTATCCTACGGTATAAGTTTCTTCGACCGTCGATAATATAGTAACCCAACCAAGGGTTGGGGTCGTGTCCCAAGGGAGCGGTTTTGAGAATTGATAGAAAAATAAAATTACATTCTAACTAGTCGTAGCTAAAGATATTAACGAACAAAAACATAGTAAATTAAAGAGGGTGACACGGAAGTGTCAAATATCAAATGGGGGTTTTGTCACAAATAGTAAAACAGTAAAATAAACAAGAAAATCAAGTATGGGGAAAGTTCTTGGGATGTGACCGCAATACAAGTTGAGATAAATCGTTGGGTACGTGCTTTCGATAGGAAATTTGCAAGACAATAGTGACTAGGCTAAGCTTTATATGGAAATAAGTTCCCTCTTGGGCAACTTACCCTGTTTCAAATGCATTCCTCTCGGACACCCATTAGTAATCACCATTAACATACATCTAACCTATCAGCAAGCAAGACCCAACAAGAATATCAACCCATATTTGCTATATCACACCCCAAGAATTGGGTTTTTAGCCACAAATCATGAAATAAGAAATTATACCAAACATGATAATGAAATCAACTGGGTATAAGAAATTAAACCTTAAAATTAAGAAAAGGAAAATGAATAGAGAAGACCCACTTCCAACTTGGGGAAGAAGAACTCCTTTCTTCAAGTCTCCACAAAACCCTCTCCAAACTTGAGAGAAAAAAATATCAGCCAAAGAATGTTCTAAAGTGAAAATAATAATACTAATTGTTCCCCCTCAAGACAAAAATTCTAAGTAGTATTTATGGTTTACAAAGATTGTGCTGCAGAGGATTGTTCGGCGACATTAGTCTAGATCGCCGATGAACTCGGCGATCCGTCTTTTGGTCAGCTCATCGCCTTCAGTGTTTTGCCTTTAGCATCCTCGCATTCTGGATCATTGGGCGGTACAGTACTGCTTCGCGGAACTGATTGACGACTCACCGACTGCTCCTTTCTTCTCCTTTTGATCCACTTCCTTCAAGGCTTCGCGTACTGGAACGAAGGGCGGTTCATGTCGTTTCAGTGACTCGCCAAGTTGAACTCAGCGATCCGCAGGATTCCATTTCTTGTTCTTTTCAGCCCTATTTTCTCCGTTTTGTGCCTAAGTGTCCATGCTTCCACTAAAACTTCAAATACCTGAAACTTCAACATTTTAATCAGGTATTGGGATAAAACAAGCATTCAAGGAAACAATTTCTATTAAATTAAAGCCCTAAATGAGTACAATTTGTGGACTCATCAACACCCCCAACTTAAACTTTTGGTTGTCCTCAAGCAAACTCAAGTTCAGCCGTTCAAAAGGGTGCCTCAACAGTGCTACACAAGACTAAATCATGAATGCACACAACAAGACTCAATTTACTTATTCAAGGATTAATTGTGTACTCAAAGATTCAAATTGTGACACACCATCACCAAAGATTCTCGTGCTCGCAATACCTACTGCTTGTGCAAGTTCAAGCTCAACAAAAATATCTAAATGCCCTCGCACAAAGAATGATTCCATACTCACACACATATATGAGTCAATTTAAGATCAGGAATCAGATACAACGCTCACACTCAAAAAGAGGAACACAATGCATGTTTTCACCCATAGGTTTGCCCTTATTTTCCAATTGACTTTCGATCCAGCTTACTCAAGATCAAAAAGGTCTATCTAAGGCTTGTAACAGGGCTGAGTGCAAAGGTATGGTCATTTAGGCTTAGTGTCTTTTTCTTTGTGAGATATGGTATTCTCTAAGCATTCCATTATTTTCCTTTATCACTTCTTTTTCTAGTGCTTCTAAGTCATCCTTTTATTCACTCCCCATGAATTGCTTGGAACCCCAATATCCTTTGTACTTTATTCCACAAATTTCTTTTTCAATCTATTTTTTTTAGAGGGCTCCATTGTTCTGCAACATGGGTAAATGGGGACTTCTTATAGCACTTCTTGACTTCTCCTTTTCATTTTCACCACACCCACAACTTAGGCTTTTTGTCCTAAGTTGGCTATTCACTAAACCACAAATCAAGAGGATTATAGGTAGTGGATCAAGTAAGGTCTAGGGTTTATCAAGGTTCTTCCAAAGAAAGGTAAGGCTCAAAGGTGTTCAAAAGAGTTTCACACGCTCACAGGTAGGTCACAAAAACAGGTATATGTCCAATTGGCTCACACTCTTTAAAATTGCCTAAGATCATCTCAAGAGTACACCTTTCTAAATCAATCAGACTAACAAGGAAAATTCTAGGTTTATTCATGCAAGTTTCAAAGTAAGCTAAACACACAAGGCATCGATACTTCAATCAAGCAAGACTACACACTTTTGCTAGTGTGCAACGGTCATCACAAGAGAATCAATTTGATAAATTGCTAGTCACAACGAGATGCAAAGAGTGCACATATTGTCTATCTAACTTCATTTAGCCTCGTCGTAGCCATGCATTCATGTTTGTTCAATTGAGAGCACTATTCAAGTCATCGGTATTGATCGAAACCAAGACTTAATTTTTTGCAAAAGAACAACCACTTTCAGCACAAGAGGTGGCGAGTTTTTTTCAAAAGGATCAAAATTATTTTTTGAAACAACAGGAGCCATAAGCTCAAGCATCCACAAAAAGCAGTATTTAAAACACAAATTAAAGCAAACAACCCAAATATATACAGAACAAAACATGAATGTCAACACAAAAGGTGTGGGCTTTACCCCACCACAAATAGAAAGCATTTGTCCTCAAATGCAAATAAAAAGTATCCAACAGTTAAAGTAAAACAAGAACAGAAAAAGAGGTAAAGAGGGGATCTTATCTACACGCTTGCTCCATCTGTCGGAGCATTGTTGTTTGATGCATTAGCCTGAAATTCGACAATGGTCCCCGAATTGTCATTTTGGTTCTCATTGTGTTCATTTGCCCTTGCCTTTGCAACGACGTTAGCATCAACCATTGTGTCCACGTCATGGCTTGCCAAAAAGGAGTTTATGGTTCTGTAGACTCCACGTTTCCACGAAGGAACAGTAGGATCAATGGGGACGCTTCTGTTGGAGCTTGCTTTCTTACTTTCTCTTCTCTCTTTTTCCAGTTCTGTTGTCTTCTTAGCTCTTTTGAAATTTCGTGCTCTTACATGTCAGGGTGGCATATCTCTCCCTGGAACCTTTGGTCTAGCCATTTTTGTAAAAGACTTCGAGACAAAGTTAGACAATATATTAAATTGGAGCAGGGGTGAAGTGGTAATACAATTATGTGAATCACTGAAAAAGGTGCCTGAAAGGTACAAGGGTACAGATAAAGAGCGAACAAAAAATCTTTAAGCGTGTCGGCGAGTGCATTTAGCGACATAATCTTGTTCGTCGAAAGTTATAAAGTTAACTGCACATGAGGCGTTAATAAACAAATGAAGTGGAGATGTTAAGCGAACCATCGAACAGTTCAGTGAACTATTCTCGGCTCGCGAAACAGCCCAATCGTGCCTATCTTCAATCTATTCATTTGACTTCAACCCCACAACCCCTAATGATGCAATTCAAGCTCTTTCAACACAAACTTCAATGAAAACCCATAACACCCAATCATGGTCAACACCCATTAAGTACAGTTTTCCACATTAAGATTCAAGGTGAGCAGAGCGAAAAAAGAAGTCGGAAAGTAAAAGCAAATAGGCCCCAACTTACAAAATAGAAGCAGGTACTCAAAAATGTCTACTCATATCAGAGAGATCTAACACGCATTAGTGGACTCCTAGGTTGCATATGAGGTTTATCTTTTCGAGAGTGGACGAAGAGTTTCAGAACTAACCTTTTCGCTGAGTAAACAAAGTAGCAACAAAAATCCGAGTTCCAAGCACTAATTTGCTACTAAAATACTAATTTAAAGTGAGAAAACGTAAATTGCTACCTGGGTGTGAAGTTATGAAGTTTGAAAGTGAGAAAGAATGAAGAAGTGTGACTATTGGCCATATATTCTGTTCAATTTGTGTCCATTTGGCGACGTTATTCGCACTCGCCAACCTACTCGGCAAATCGCTGAGTGGTCATTTATTCAGCCCTTTCTTAAGAAATCTTCAATTTTCAGTGGGTGAATTTGATGGTCTGCATCGAGATCGCTAAACTTATTGGCGATGCGTCGGGTTGCTTTTGAGTCCGCCGAGTTTTACAGGCTTTGTACAATTCTTTTGTTGAGCCAAACGACAGATCCAGTCGGGCTCGCAGACCTGTTTGGCGACTCACGAAATGGACTTTCTGCTTGCCAACCTGAAATTTTCCAAACTTCCCTGTTTCAACCTGCGACACAACACACCATTATTTATAAAAGTAAAATCCTAAATGTTTAAGGCCTTGGGTTGCCTCCCAAGAAGCGCCTTATTTATCGTCGTGGCACGACACAAATCGCTGCTCAAGTTTCGTTGTTGGGGTTGGACAGTACCTAATTAGGCCACCCCTTGTTTCCCTGCTGATGAAGTTGAGGCATCGCATTACTCATCAGGTCCTCGAGCAGTTGGACACCTTTGGAATGAGACCAAATCATCCGCTTCATTCCTTCAATGTCTTTCTTCATTCTTTTCAACTCTCTATCTTACTCAATCACCTTGTGGAGAATAATTGAGAGCATTTCCCTAAGGCATTTAACCCCATTGTCCTTGAGACTTCTTCGCTCATGAGGAGGGATGTATTTATCCTTCCTCTTACACTGGATTTCAATCTTCACCATCTTTTTAGCTAACTCATCCATCTGAGTCTTTAGGGCGGCCAACATGAAGTCCTTTTCTACTTCTTATTTCATTTCAACCATCTGATTAAACAGTTGGGCTACTATCCCATATGGTTGTTTCGTAATGCCTCCCGAAATGAGTTGGTCGACCAACCTCTTGTTTCTAAGACCAAGACTTCTATAGAAATAGTCAATGAGAGCTATGTTGGGAATGTCATGATTTGGGCATTGATTGATCAGTTCATTAAGCCTTGCCCATGACTTGTGGATCTGTTCACCCTCCAATTGCTTGAAGGTGAGGATACGCTCCCGGAATATCATTACCTCTACTGAAAGAAACTCCATTAGTTCTCGAGTGTTGCTCGCCATACTCATCTAAATGGACCATTTAATGAAAAACAAAACTAAAAGTAAATTTAGTGAACTACAACTAAGAAGAATAAAAATTCTATTAATCTAAAAATTCTCAAATAACACCGATCCCCGGCACCGGCGCCATTTTGATGCTTATCGTGAGCAACGACACTATCCTACGATATGAGTGTCTACAATCGTCGATAATATAGTAACCCAACCAAGGGTTGGGGTCGTGTCCCAACGGAGCGGTTTTGACAATTGATAGAAAAATAAAAATTACATTCTAACTAGTCGTAGCTAAAGATATTTAACGAGCAAAAGCATAGTAAATTAAAGGAGGTGACACGAAAGTGTCAAATATCGAATGGGGGTTTTGTCACAAATAGTAAACAGTAAAATAAACAAGAAAATCAAGTATGGGGAAGGTTCTTGGGATGTGACCGCAATACAAGTTGAGATAAATCGTTGAGTACATGCTTTCGATAGGAAATTTGTAAGACAATAGTGACTAGGCTAAGCTTTAAATGGAAATAAGTTCCCTCTCGGGCAACTTACCCCATTTCAAATGCATTCCTCTCGGCACACACATTTGCCGCATGAAAACCAGCCTACGCTAAGATTGGCAGGGGGACCGGGTCGGCCCACCCCGGCCCGCAATCGGTTCAAGAACCGGCTCGCCGGACCCGATCCCGTCCATTTTCGCGGGTTGGGAGGGGTTCGGGATAGGGGATCGATTAGGGGCCGGTTCACCCTTTGGGCCCGGATGAACCGGCCGGTTCATGGGATCCCCTAACTTTCTTTTTTTTTTGAATTATATCCGTTGGGCAACGGCTAGTAGGGCCCCCCAACGAATTTATTCACTATTTTTTCCCTTCCCCAACACCCCCTACCACCCCTACTTTTAATACTTTAATTTAAACCCTCAAGTTATCATAAATACACTTTAACCCACTTTTAATATTATAAATACCCCTCTATCCCTTATTATTTCTTACAAAATCATATATTCTCTCATCTATTTTTTATATCCTCTCAAGTCTCAATCTTAAGTCTCAATTTTTTATTCCATTTAAGTCTCATATTATATCATAATACATATATTTCAATTCTAAATTTTCATATTATATCATAATATATAT